>NC_081568.1:52502079-52554848 GCF_022355385.1 Mustela nigripes
AGAAGAATCAATGAAACAAGATGGGATTGGGAGGGAGACAAACCATAAGTGACTCTTAATCTCACAAAACAAACTGAGGGTTGCTGGGGGGAAGGGGTTTGGGAGAAGGGGGTGGGATTGTGGACATTGGGGAGGGTATGTGCTTTGGTGAGGGCTGTGAAGTGTGTAAACCTGGTGATTCACAGACCTGTACCCCTGGGGATAAAAATATATGTTTATAAAAAATAAATAATTATAAAAATAATAATAATAATAATAAAAATAAACTATAAAAAAATACTTAGTGGGCCCTTAATATATACCTATGCATTGAAGAAATTGAAAAGCGGCAAAAGAACTATACCCTGGTCTTAAGTAGCTTAAATGTACTAGGCATAGAAATTATCTCGACTCTAAGCCCAGAATACAGCAAAAGTCACAGGATGAGACACAATAAAATTCAGAGGAGATGAGAATGGAATGGGATCAGACATTGCCTCTTGGAAGGAATATTTTAACTACAACCCAACTGTCTCATAGTTTCAACAAAACCTAATTAATAGGTAAATTTTTAAGAAAATTGGCTAGAAGCTCTTCAAAGCTAAAGATGGAAAACAAGACGCATTGGTTGATTTCAATTTCTACTGGTACAGGCCAAGCTCCTGCTTCCCTCTACATATGCTGAAAATAGTTTGAAAGTTCCCCTTCCCCACATGAGAATACATACACACAATACACTCTGTCATTAAAGTAGTCTGAGTATGGCTTTAGAGCACAGTCAAGCAGGGAAATTAAATTGTACCCAGAAAAACTCAAATTATATAATGCCAAAAATGATGGAAATATTTTATGCTTGCAAAGCTTTCAAATATGATTTCAAGAAGCCCAAAGAAAAACATTTCATGGACCTCATCACCAAAGAGGGGAAAGCTCACTGAAAGTTCTCTGAATGAACAAATAACCAAGGATGGTGATCAAGAGGTTCAAACTGCCTACAGGTGAGTCTCTGTGGTGCTGCTTATAATATGCTATTACATTTACCCTAAACAAAAGAGGAGACAAGGCTTGAGTTCTTTATATTCAAAAAGCAAAGTGTTTCAGAATGATATTATGACAGGTTAAATTTATCATGCTCTATTTGAAGGAATAATAAGAGAGGTCCCTAACAGAGGAAGTTTGGCAACACTGAAAAAAAAAATTAAAAATTTAGTTCCTCTCATTTATATTTCCTGCAGAATGAGAATGTCTTTCCTTTTCCTAGACTTCCTTGTTTTGCCTCCCCTACATGCTCATTACCCCTCAGTAAGTTTTGGTAATCAGAATAGAGGGGCAGAGAGTCTCTTAGAATAATGACACACCTATTTACTCATTTATTTAATAAATATTTCCTGAGCACTTGTTAAGTGCTGGCAATTCCATAAGGAGCCAACCAAGTCCTGCCCACATGCAGTTATTTTCATGAACATTACTTTCTAGATCTTTCATCAAAAGTATTTTATGAAAAACTGTATTATCCAAAGAAAAGTTTGTCTTTATATTTTACTCTAAGGAATACCAAAAACCTGAAGTGTCATCCCCCAACACATGGTAATACCTCTCCAGCATGGAACTGGGACCCCGCAAGATAGAAGAGAACAAAACGAGCAAGGGGTTGTAAAAAAGAGAAAACTGTCAGACGAAGAAGGGGAACCTGCCGTACCTATTCAACAAAAAACAACAAAAATTTTAATCAAAAATTAAACCTTGTATGTACCATTTTCTTTGGGTAATGATTTCTATGAAAACCCTCCCATCCATAAGAATTACCCTAGGGATTATATTTGAAGAATTCATTTTTTTTCTTCCCCCTAACCCTTTCACAGAAGAAGGTTTTTATTAGGGCAAAGTAGAGGGGTATCTGATATTAGCAAGAGAAATTTTGTTTCTTACATAAATGCTCCCATCTAAAAAATCTAAGTCCTTCTCAGTTGATGTTCAGGATCCTGACCCCTTAAGAATCAAGTGTGATCTCAGGGAAAGAGCAAATGAGGAAAAAAGTGAGAGGAAGAAGAGAACCCTGAGCCATGTACCCTTCTGTTCTCACTATGAAGTGAGCACTGTGTTCGGTCCTCAAGGAGGACCACATTATGAGGAGGTGTATTATACACCATGATTCTCACCCATGGGGAACAGCCATAAAAAGAAGACACAAGCTGCAAAAGGAGAGATTGCTTCTGTTTTGTCAAAAACAGAGAGCAAGCATCCTATAAACAGAGTTGCAGGAAGAAACTCGTGGCTGCGGTGATATCAGCACACACCTAGGCAGAGATGCGGAGGTTCCCAAAGTGTGTTAAAGGTAGAGCCAGCCCTCCCATCTCGCTGCATTGTTGGATAGCAGCAGAATTTTCTGGGAGTGAGACCAGAAGATATAATTGGATTTCAAGGTTTGGAAAAGTATGTAAGGAAAGGAAGCACCTTAAATGCCCAGAAGAGAAGCCAGAACTTGCTTGAGCAGGAAATGTAAAATCAACCTAGATTTTGTTATTAGAACAATGATGTCAGGATTAATAATTTCCGTGGGAAGGACAATTTGCTATTTCTAAATTCACTGGGGGTGGAAATAGGAGGACTTTAATCAGAGAAAAACTTACTACCTTTATATAGGTAAAATGAGAAATAATTTTACATTCATTGTTCAGTAACTTCCTCTAGGGCTAAATTAGAACATGGTGGGAAAATGTTACTATAGTAAGAACGAAATAGCTGTTTGTGTTTAATAAGAGCCTGGTGCTATTTATCTGAGAATAAAACTTTCCAAAATGAGCTAATACAAAGTGTAGCAGATCTTTAGCTGTACCATTAAATAAGTCTAAATGACATGAGCAATTCCTAATAACCAACCCAGCAGGGCAAGGAGCTCCTTGAAACTGTATCATGCTAAGAACATCGTCTTTGGAGTAAGAGAAGACTACATGAGTTGTGTGATCTTGGGCAAGCCACTTACTTATTCTCGAGTGACATGCATTTAGAAAGGCAGCGAAATAAGTGAAGCAGAGAAAGACAACTATCATATGATCTCCCTGATATGAGGAAGTGGTGATGCAACATGGGGGCTTAAGTGGGTAGGAGAAGAATACATGAAACAAGATGGGATTGGGAGGGAGACAAACCATAAGTGACTCTTAATCTCACAAAACAAACTGAGGGTTGCTGGGGGGAGGGGGTTTGGGAGAAGGGGGTGGGATTATGGACATTGGGGAGGGTATGTGCTTTAGTGAGTGCTGTGAAGTGTGTAAACCTGGTGATTCACAGACCTGTACCCCTGGGGATAAAAATATATGTTTATAAAAAATAAAAAATTAAATTAAAAAAAAAAAAGAAAGGCAGTTATATATTTACTGAATTGGCATCATGCAAGCTACTAGAATATAAGAAACAGAAAGATATCATCCCTAACTTCCTAGAGTTTATACTCTTGTGGGGATGTTTTTTAACATGGGAGTAAACAAACAATGTGTTTTATTAAAAGCAGGTTCTACAAAACCTATATTATATTATACAAAATTTTTTGTATAATTATTATAAAATAATTTTATATTTTTTATTTTATATTATATACAAAATAATTGTATAAAATAATTGTATAATACAATTGTATTATACAATTATTTATAAAACCTATATTATATTATAGGTTGTCATGAAGATTACACAAAATACTGTCTATAAATCCCTTCACTGGCATAGTAATACACACTGAATAAGTCTTAATTATCATTATTAGTGACATTGTAGGCTTCATGAAGTTGCTTTTATAAAAGCAATGTGCAAATACAAATTTTTATGGAATTTTAATAAAGTCAAGTAAAAAATGATTTCAAAAAAATGATTTTAAAGCAATCAGAATCACGGTTTCTAACAGGGATACCATAAGTACAATGGAATGGATACTGTGCAAAAAAAAAAAATGTGTTTTGTTATTTTAAAATGACACTACTATGGCAGATATCATTCCTCTTATGTGAGAAAGAGCTTTGCCATCCAATCACAGAATCAAATCTACTTTAATGGTCACTGGCTACTTTGAACAAAAGAAAAGCAACAGTCATGTTGATTGCACTTCAAGAGGATCAGAACATTAAAATAAATGAAGGAGCAATTTACTCTCAGGACAAGAATCCCTAATAATAATATTTCACTAACTATGAAAGACATCCATGGGAATGAGTTTGTATTAAAGAAAAGACCAATAAAATTCACAAAGACTCTCTTTTCTGAAAGTATGCAATCAGAAGATATATTAAGATAGAGTGGAATTTTTTTTTTTTTTAAAAAACTGCATTTTCCAAAATTGAAAAGAGCAGTTTAAAAGATTTAGAAATTGAGGGAGGAGGTGGGTAGGGAGAGGGTGGTGGGGCTATGGACATTGGGGAAGGTATGTGCTATGGTGAATGCACAGACCTGTACCCCTGGGGCTAATAATATATGTTATTATATGTTGATAAAAAATAATAATAAAATTTTTAAAAGATTTAAAAATGGAATAATTTTATTAAACTGAGGACTTCTGGATGTCAAGTCCCAGAACTTCCTTTGTATTCACTGGTCTAGAGTCTATACACAACACAACTTCAGAAAATACTTGTTGGATACACTGAACTTTCTAGACTTTGTAAACACTGCTATATATCTTGACAGGTCGATAACATAAGATGAAAACGTTGCATAGTCATTCATTATGCAAAGGCCTCACCTGCTACACCAGGGTTTAATTAATAAGCTAAGTATTTCAGCTCAATACCATCTGACATGATACGGAAGTAAGTTTGTACCACTTCCTCATATTCTTTCCCATTCCTTACTAAACATTTTCCACTGTCAGCTGTTAACACATGGGCCATCACAGAATCCAGTCTGAGCCTCCACTGCAGTTCCCTATGTTTTATCTTCAAATGGTGCTTAAAATAATTTGGTTTGACCTCCTGATGCTTTTAGTATCATAGAAGTTCTGCCTGAAAGAAGAGGAGTTCTGAAAGAATAGTTTGCTGAGCAATGTCATAAAAGGAATTGTCACAAAAGACATTCAAGAATTGATTAGTTTCCAGACATTTCCACAGAACCCAAAATAATAGTTCTAAGTACACGTTCCACTAGAGTATTTTCACACTGAACACTTAGCACAGTGTCTGAAACATAACCTAAGCCAACATCTGCAGTAACTTGGACCATTGCAATAGCCTTTTATTATGGTTTTCTTGCTTCTACTCTGTCTCTACAACTCATTTACCACTCAGTGGCTAGAGTTATCATTATAAAAGTTAAATCAAATGATGCTGCTTCCCTGTGTAAAATGTTCCAATGCTTTCACTGCACTTGGAATTGACCCATAATCCAAACTGTGATCTTCAAAGCCCTATAGGATCTGGTCCACGCAGACCTCCGTAATCCAACTCATACTAAGTACTCAGGTTCATGATATGCCTAACACCAGGCTTCTTTCTATTCCTTGTTTTCACCAAGCATCTTCCTTCTTTCAAACCTTTGCATCTTCTTTTTTCTCCAACAGGATAATCTGCCCCAAGATTTTTCTGATGAGTACCTTCTCATTCACCTCGGTTCTCTGTCACTTGCTCAAAGAGGACTATTGTCAACAACCAGTCTAAAGGAGCTGCTACTCCTAGAAGTCACTATCTCATCTCCCTGTCCTATTTCAGTCACATATTTCTCACTGTCTAAAATGATTCTCTTAAACTATTTGCTTGCCTATTGATTAGCTATCTACTTAGCAAGCCCACTCCTATGATTTGCAATATCCATTAATGGATGTTTAAATGTTTAGAAGTTATAAATCTGCTCAATAAAATATATGTTCTTACCTTGATAAAAATAGTTCAGTAATGAAAGGTCAAGTTCAAATTTAGATTTCTGGGATTCCTTGAAATTGTCTACCAGAATATGACAGTGTGGGAGAGGGGGTCAAATCTTGGCCCAGGGCCTCCCCTCCAGTCCTTCCAACTCCCTGACATCGTCTACTGATTAAAGAGCCTCATGTTCATGTATGAGACACACCAGCCCATTTATCCATGTCCCATGTATAGTTCCATCACTGGACGACTTCTCATACATAGAGGGTAGTACCACAGTGTCATAATACTCTGTCTTTAAAAGAATGGATCCAGGAGCAGGATCATGCCCTCTCCGGAAGTGGGTTCAAGGTGATCTGGCCAGAGAATTCAAGATGCCAATTATCTGGATTATAGTCTTGACATATGGGCAAATGAGCACCTTCCCTAGGCCATTCAGACTCCCTGGTCACTGGGAAGAGATGTACCATATAGGGCCAAAATGTGTTCCTCTTACAGATAAGGTCAAGTACAGAGACCTGCTTTCCTGGATTTCAGAGAGATATTGCAGTCTAAATCCTACCCATCCCAATCAGAATGTAAGTACTACAGGAACAAGTCTATTTTTGTTTTTTGTGTTTTCTACACAAAACAGTTCCAGTATATGCTAAATAAATACTTGTTGAATAAATACATAATTGGCACTCAAATGTTTATGAAAATGAATATAATGTTTTAATCTCAAAATATTCTTGCAAATGTCTAAATACTTCTACCCTCATCTTTTTTTAGTGCAATAACTTGAGTATAAGCAGGGGAAAAAAGATGAGTTCTGGTTCACATACCAGCTGTCAGAAATAAAAAAAAAAAAAAAAAAAGAATTCAAAACAGTCAGGTATTTAAGAATAGAGGATTAGTTACTGCTATATACCAGATTGCATTCCACAGAATATAATTTTTTATTAGACTTAATTTTTTAGAGGAGTTTTAGGTTCACAATTTGAGATAATATAAAATTTTATGCTCTTCAGGTAACACAGGGGAAAATGAGAAATTTAAGATCCACACCTGTTCACCAACAATGATAGGGAACCCATATGTCAAAACAGGTCAAGGATAGGAGAACAGATTGTTATCTAGGATAGTAGGCTAATCCTGGGTCCTCTCTATCAGAGGCCCACTGCTCCTGTTGGAAAACCCAGAATCAACAAAAAGACTGAGGTGCTAGAAGCAATTTCAGATCTGCTATTGGACCTCTCAAAGTCTACCAGATGGTCTCTTTACACTGGGCAAAAACTTTCACTCAAAGGTAATGGCTATCAAAAAAATAAATAAAAATAAAAATACTTATTTTTTTTAAAAATGACAGTTATCAAAGAATAAGCTTAGTTTCCCACTGTCATCAAGTTTTTCTAAAAGAAAACAAAAACAAAAATAAAAAAAATAAAAAAACCATCGCCTTAAATTCAAAAGACTGTCAATAGCCAATCATATGGCAGAACCATAGTAATAACAATAATCATGGTTAACATATATTGATTTCAGTTTCTCAAAGCCAGGAACTCTTGCCTTCACCAGAGCTTTCTCCCTAACCCAAGATACCATCAGTCCTCACCTGACCCACAGGAGTAGACTCTTCCCTTAGGTCTTCCAATATCACTTCTTATCTTTTTCTCACTGTAACCAGTTAAAATATAAACATACTCATCACCAATAATACTCTATCTTTCTTCAAATGTTTCAGTTCTTCCAAAAAATATGAAAAAAATCAAATTCTGTAACATAGTCTAAAAGGCTTTATATAGGGGAAACAGGGTGACTCAGTTGATTAAGTGGCTCCCTTCAGGTCAAAGTATCAGAGTCCTAGGATAAAACCCTGAGGCTCTCTGCTCAGCAGGGATTCTGCTTATTCCTTGCTGTCTGCCCCTCGTCCCTGCTTGTGTGCTTTCTCACTCTGCTCTCTCTCAAATAAATAAAATCAATCCTTTAAAAAAAAAAAAAAAGGTAAAAAAATAAAATACTCTATACATTCACCCTTCTACTAATGTCTCCAGTCTCATCACACATCACTCTTCTCTCATCCCCTGGTCTCCAGTCACACAGGCCTGAACTCTCTTCCTCTGCTCCTTGCTGATACAGCACTTTTGCGTGTCTTACTCTCCATCTGGTGGAACCTCTCCTCTCTCTCCATCTTCCCTTGGCCAACTTCTACTCACTTATGAGCTCTATTTCTAAAGCTATCTTCAAGGAAATTTTCCTGATCTTTTAGACTGACAAATTAATTCAAAGTTACAAAACTGTATTGCTTTATTTAATAGCCCTTATCACAATTAAAATTGCATACATATTTTTGTGATTATTTAATTCATTGTCTTCCCAATTAACTTCAGAAATTCCTCAACTCATAGACTCTATGAAGGAAGAATGTGTGTTTGAGCTCACTCTTCTATTCCTAGAAGTTAAATCCATTCTTGAGTGAGTGACATCAGAAACATAGCTAAACGAGATGCCCCTTATTATATCTTTCCTCAACAACAACTTGGTATTTATCCACAGCAGTGTCTTTATGGGGGCTGCAGAATCCAGCTTGTGGGAGCTGTAGAATGTAGCACCATTTGCCAAGTGACCCAAAAGGACGAATAGACATGCAGAACTTGGTCCTGGCTGTGGACTCTGCAGTGGCCTGTGAACTAGCTTCAGCTCCTCTTAGCCATGGTCCAGGAGCCCATGGAGAACACTCACTTACACAATCACCCAAGGAAGAGAGAGTTTTATGGAAGTTCGGGTTTCCAATAGAGAAGTTTTAGCAAGCTGTTGGAGAATACATACATACATACATACATACATACATACATAAGTTTGGATGCATTGGGAGAGTTAGAGAAAAAGTTTGACTTTACTCATGTCATGCCACCCCTCAAGGAGGTACATAACTCTTTGCCAAACAAGACTTCTAGACCTGTGATTTCTCCCACAAAGGAAAGTGAGAACATGTAAGAACCTAGATTCCCCAGCTGTATGGTAAGTCATCACAGAGTACATTTCTCTCTTGCCCCATTCACATAGCTGTGAATACACACACACACACACACACACACACATACTTATATCAGAGAAAGTACACTGTAAACCAAAAACTGTAACAAGAAACAATAAAGGTAATTTTATAATGATAAAGAAGTCAATTCATCAGGAAGATATAATATTAGAATTTGTTTAACATAGTTATGTATTCTGATGTTGCATGCACATATACTAAAAGATCTGAAGGGGGAAAAGTCAGTGCAGTAATAGTAGAGGGCCTCTGTACCCCATTTTCCATAATAAAAACATCATTCAGACAGAAAATCATTAAGGAAACTTTAGACTTGAACTATACTTTAAACTGAATGGACCTTAGAGACATATACAGAATCTTGCAGCTAACAGCAGCAGAATACTCATATTCTTAAGTGCCCATGGAAAGTTCTTCAGGATAGAGCATATGATAGGTCACAAAACAAGTCTCAGCAAATTTAAGAAGACTGAAATCATACCAAGTATCTTTTTCAACCATAATAATATGAAACTAGAAATTAGTAACAGGAAGAAAGTTGGAAAATTCACAAGTGTGTGGAAATTAAACAACACACTCCTTAACAACCAATTAGTCAAAGAAGATACCAAAGAAAATCTTAAAAATATATATTAAAACAAATGAAAATGGAAACAACTAGGGTGCCTGGGTGGCTCAATGGGTTAAGCCTCCGCCTTCGGCTCAGGTCATGGTCTTAGGGTTCTGGGATCAAGCCCTGCATCGGGCTCTCTGCTCAGCAGGAAACCTGCTTCCCCCTCTCCCTCTGCCTGCCTCTCTGCCTACTTGTGATTTCTCTCTCTCTCTCTCAAATAAATAAATAAATAAATTTTTTAAAAGAAATAAACAAATAAATAATCTTTTAAAAAAAGAAAATGGAAACAACATACCAAAATATAGGAGATGTTGCCAAAGCAGTCTGAACAGGTTTATAATAATAAATATAAATGCCATCTTCAAGAAAAAAAAAAAATCTCAAACAGCTTAACCTTACACTTACACCTCATGAAACTAGGGGAAAAAAGAGTCCAAAGTTAGTATAGGGAAGAAAATAACAAAGATTAGAGCACAAATAAATAAAAGAGAGACTAAGAAAGGTAATAGAAAAAATCAAAGATACTAAGAATTAATTTTTAAAAAGATAAACAAAGCCGACAAATCTTTAGCTAGACTAACCAAGAGGAGGAAAAAAAAGTGAGAAGACTCAAGTAAAACCAGAAAGTAAGGAGGAGACATTGCAACTAGTATCAATGAAATACAAGAGACCATAAGAGACTACTATGAACAAGTATATGCCAACAAATTTGAAAACCTAGAACAAAAGGATAAATTTCTATTAACATACAACCCACCATGTCTAAATCTTGAAGAAATAGAAAATATGAATAGCAAGTAACAAGTAAGAAAATTGAATCAGGAATCAAAAACTTCCCAACAAAGAAAAACCCAGGACAAGATGGCCTGCCTAATGAATTCTGCCAAATATTTAAATTTACACCAACTCTTCTCAAACTCTTCTAAAAAATTGAAAAAGAGGGAATACTCCCTCATCTCATTGTATGAGGCTAGTGTTACCCAAAGGCTAGTGTTACCAAAATCAAATAAAGAGGTTACAAGAAAACTACCAGTTAACAAGCCTAATGAATGTGGATGCAAAAATTATTAACAAGTCAAATTCCACAATATGTTAAAAAGGGGCACCTGGGTGGCTTAGTGGGTTAAGCCTCTGCCTTCGGCTCAGGTCATGATCCCACTGTCCTGGGATCTGGCCCCCACTGGGCTCTCTGCTCAGCAGGGAGTCTGCTCTGCCCCCCCCACCACCCGCCTCTCTGTCTACTTGTGATCTCTGTCTTTCAAATAAATAAATAAAATCTTTAAAAAAAAAAAAAAAGATCATATACTTTGGTCAAGTGGCATTGATTCCAAGGATTCAAGGAAGTGGCATTGATTCCAAGGATACAAGGATACATGTAAGTCAATAAATGTGATACATCATATTAATAGGAAAAAATGAAAATCATATGATCATCTTAATAGATGCAGAAAAATCATTTGACAAAATTCCATATTCCTTCATGATTAAAAACTCTCAATAAAGTGAGTATAAAAGGAACATACCTCAACATAATTAAGGAACATATATGACAAGCCCACAGCCAACATCATACTCAAGAGTAAAAGGTTCAAAGTTTTCCTCTAAGATTAGGAACAAGACAAGGATGCCCATTCTCATAATTAACATTGTACTGAAAGTCCTCTCCAGAATAAATTTAACCAAGAAGATTACACCTGTAAGAATGGCTATTATCAAAATGACAAGTAATAACAATGTTGGTGAGGATGTACAGAAGGGGCCTTATGACAATATAAGCTGATATAGCCACTAATGAAAATAGTATGGAGTATCCTCAAAAAATTAAAACTAGAACTATCATATGATTCAAAAATCCCACTTCTGTATAAATATCTTAAGAAGACAAAATCACTCTCTAAAAGAGATATTTTATTCCCATGTTCATTACAGTATTATCACAAAAGTCAAGATATGGTATCAACCTATGTCCATTTATGAATGAATGAATGGGTAAAGTATATACAGTGTGTATACAATGAAATACTATTTGCCATGACAAAGAAGGAAATCCTGTTTGCTCCAACCTGGACAGAACTTGAGGGCATAATTATGCTAAATGGAGTAATTCAGACAGAAAAAGAAAAATACTGTATATCACTTGGATGTGAAATCTTAAAAAAAAACAAACTCATAGGAATAGAGTAGAATTTTGGTTACCAAGGACTAGAGGTTGGGGGAAATGGTACATGTTGGTCAAATGGTGCAAACTTTCAGTTCTAAGATGAGTAAATTCAGGGCACCTGGCCGGGACACTTGGTTAAGTATCTAATTTGGCTCAGATCATGATCTCAGGGTCCTGGGATCAGGTGCCTGGTGGGGTCTTGTTCTCAGTGGGGAGTCTGCCCTCTTTCTCGGCCCTTTCCCCACTTGTGCTCACCCTCTCTCTCTCAAATACATAAATAAATTTTTTTTAAAAAAATGAATAGCTTCTGGAGATGTAGTGTGCAACATGCTGATTATAGTTATTATTAGTGTCCTATATATTTGAAATTTGTCAAGGGAATAGATCCTAAATGTTTTCACTGCAAAAATGGAATGATAATTATGTGAAGTGTCAACTAACCTTACTGGAGTAATCATTTTGCAACATGTAAGTATATACCTTAAACTTATACAATGCTATATATCAACTATATCTCAATAAAACTGGAAAAAATTCCTACTACACATTTGTTACTCTATCAATATTTCTTGAATAAGGGAACTGAATGAACATATTTGTTCTGAATGTGCTCTGAATTATTCATGTTATAGATGAGAAAACTAAAACTTAAGAAGTTATGTAATTTTCCCAATGTAAATATATTTAGTAAATAGATGTTGGAGCCAGGAACCAAACCCAGGTTTTCTGACTCAAAGCTTCTACATGCTCGAAAATACTATGTCTGTAAAAATTAACTTTGCTTTGTTCCCCATATCATGCTGCTTTTTTTCTTCCATAGCATTGTCTCATTTGCAGATAATGTTTCAGGAAAAATAAATATATTCATAAATTATTCCAACACTATTTTCAAATGGTTAAATGAGATAATTCTTTCAAAAACATTTTCACTTTTTGTGAGATAGAAAAGACACTCAAAAACGTATTTCTTTATCAACAGGTAAATTGAAAAATAATGTCAGATACCCATCATGTTATACTAAATTATTCCCTTTCCTTTCCGAAAGCAAATGGTATTATCAGTTTCGTGCCACACAAGTTTTATACCACTCTGCCCCATGGTATGAAATTAACCTTTACCTGACATTTGTAGGTAATCTTTTGGGGAGCCATCCAATAAATCATTTAATAAAATGAAAATTGAATAACTTTTCAGAAAGAATGTATGCTTGTTTTAAGTACTTCTAAATGGAGGCAATTGTACTCAACAAAAAAAATAGCTCTTTGTATCACCAAACACAAATGAGTGGATTGGCCTTCCACAAAGGCAGCCAGGAAGTACCTGGCCATGAACCAGAATGGACCTCTTAATAATATTCTCAAACAAGACAACTATCCCTGTGGGCTTTTCTTCCCTGTTGTCTTCATCTATGGTTACTCAGCTTTTGCAACTGATTGAAAAAGCAGATAACGTTTGCAGGGAAATTGCATCACTGTGTGAGATAAAAACTAATATCTCAAACTCCTTAACATTTAGCTTAAAAGAACACTTATTTTTGGGAGAAAGAAGTTGATACCTTTTTCATAAAATGGAAATGATGCAAAGTCACCTTGAAGATAATTTTGGTTTTGCAAAGTATCACTTGACTGCCTCCCTTAGTTATACCAATATAAAGAAGTGGATGCCAGCTGTTACGTTCTTGAGGACCTTAGCAAATCTGCTTCGTTCTGTGATATACCAAGTTGGTTTCTCAGAACTAATGGACTAATATGCCTAACAAGGCTAGAATCTTTTAGAGGAAAAGAACTCATACCTGAAATCCTGATCTTTGAGATCTAAAGTTGGGAAATCTAGAGGAATAGTCCAGAATATCTTCAACCAAGTTCCAAAAGTACCACAAGGAAATACAATTACCTTGAAACATAAGGCTTCCAAGCAACCCTGCTTTAATACAAGAGTCTGTGAGATTGTAAAGCAAGATAAATTTAAGAAGGAAAAAAGGGCTTATAGCTGCTACTTCTTCTGAAATATTTCCTTTATTATTTAAGTAAAAAGATTTGCCATCTCACTTAACATGAGGCTCTGAGCACACACACACAGCAAAAGCCATCCCAGCATTTTAAATAATAATTGGCTTGAGAGACTAATGCAATCAATGTATCTAACAGCATTTAAAGATACAGAATAAGGAATTTAGGAGTTCCCTTTAACAACAATGAAATCAGGACAATCATTGCTCATAAAGGCTAGCCATTTGTTTGCATTCCATAAAATAAGGAAATTTTGCATCTCTAGGAAGTGTATACATACAGATCAGTGGCTCTCAATTAGTGGCAATTTTTCCTCCTCTCAGGAGATATGTGGCGATGCTGGGAGACATGGTTATTTGTCACAACTGGGTGTTGCTATTGGCATCTAGTGGGTAGACGCCAGGGGTGCTGTCAAATGTTCTACAATGCAGAGGTCAGCTTCTCACAATGAATAATTATCTGTCCAAAATGTCAGTAGTACTGAGGTTCAAAAACCCTGATACAGGTAAAAACAATCATCTTAAATCCTCAGAAAACCAGAGACCTCATTACAAATTCCAGACAAGTCAGTGAATTTGAAAACTGGCAAAGAAATTGGCATCTTTTCATTTTCAGACACCTGATTCATTTCTTCGCCCCCAAGAACATATTCTTGGGGGCCACTGAACAGAAACTCTTCAATTATTTCTTCTAGTATAATCCCAAATTCACATTGGCATTCTGGAGGATGATAGGACAGGCCTTGAGAATTTTGCCTATATTTAAACAGACAAGCAATGTTTCTATACAGTGCATTGTAGGTAATTTTATGTACTTGGCAATTTGGTAAAAGAGACTGATCAACCAAACAAAACTTTCATAAAAAAATCCAGGACTGGGGACGCCGGGGTGGCTCAGTGGGTTAAGCCGCTGCCTTCAGCTCAGGTCATGATCCTGGGATCGAGTACCGCAGGGCTCCTTGCTCCGCAGGGAGCCTGCTTCTCTCTCTGCCTCTGCCTGCCTCTCTGCCTGCTTGTGTGCACACACTGTCTCTCTCTCTCCCCTTCTGCCTGACAAATAAATAAATGAAATATTAAAAAAAAAAATCCAGGATTGTTATATAATATATAGGCGCAGCTTTGGGCCTCTTAAAATAAGTTGTCCTCTGATTTATAATTTAGTATTAAGACTGAATTCTAGTCAAACAGAACAAGTTTTGAGTCCCAGCTCCATTTTAGAACTGTTTTATTGTGGAACCCAGATTCATGTATTTCACTAAAAAATAAAGTTGTGCTTCTCTCAGAGACTTATTATGAAAGTGAAATAGTACATATCAAAATACTTAGGATATTAGGGTTCCTGGGTGGCTCAGTGGGTTAAAGCCTCTGCCTTCAGCTCAGGTCATGATCCCAGGGTCCCAAATCGATCTCTCTGCTCAGCAGGGAGCCTGCTTTCCCCCCACCCCGCCTGCCTCTCTGCCTACTTGTGATCTCTGTCAAATTAAAAAATATACATATTTAGGATATCCAACAGCTTGACACTCAATAAATGTAAGTAATAGTAACATTGTTCCAAAATAACTTAGGAAAATGTCCTAAGATGAAATTTTGTTGATAGAATTCTGGGAATTTTCTATGTGAAAGTGTCTCTTTTTTTGGAAAGTTTAACTTACAATAAAAGATCAATTTAAACCAGTAAGATACTGAAAGACATGGGAAAAGCTTATGTATCACCTCATGATGATTCTAAATCAGGATATTTTGTTAATGTCAATATGAAGAGGAGATTTTGTCACATAGAATGGAGTCATGATCACATAGGTTTTCCATAGTTATATTATTACAGAACCTCAATTATTAGATAGCCAATTTCAGTATTTCAAAATCTCATCTAAAGCAATTAATTTAAAAGTAAAAGATAATGAAGATATGAAAAATTATATAGTTTCTGTTAATCACAAATGTATGCATTTAAGCAAAGCATAATAGAACAAAGCAAAAATTAACATTATTGGCCATCCTAACTGGTGTAAGGTGCTATCTCAATGTGGTTTTAATTTGAATCTCCCTGATGGTTAGTGATGATGAACGTTTTTTCATGTGCCCGATAGCCATTTGCATGTGTTCATTCGAGAAGTGTCTGTTCATGTCTTCTACCCATTTTTTTGACATGATTATCTGTTTTGTGTATGTGGAGTTTGAAAAGTTCTTTATAGATCCTGGATATTAGCCTTTGCCTCTTTAATGTAAGCCATATATAATTTAGAGGTGAATAACTGAATGAGTTCTAAACTTCTCATTGACAATTTCTTGGGGAACATACCCACCTACTTCAATAGGGAACATAGCATCTACTCAGTAATTCCAAAATGCCTACCCCAGGGTAACTATTCATGCTATAGCATTGGTAGTATTTGATTCAGAGTCTTTCCAGCTTGAAAACAACCTCACACTTTAGTTATGTACCAGTGGCCCAACATGCACACACAGCTTATTGTTCCAAGTGGATATCGAAACCTACAGACTTCAAGTGATTTACACTTACTTTCCCATACCCAATCTGTTACATTGAAATTAGAAATACGATTTTAGCCTTGTTTTCCCTCTGGGATACAAATGGAAGAATTACATAAAAGCTATACAAGAAGAAAAGAAGCTCTGTGATACAAGAAAAGAAGCTCTGTGATACAGTTTCCCTAATACACTGTTTATGCTACAATACCCCACTGTCACTAAACAAAAACTCACATGTTTTAAAAAGCAGTGCTTTTTGTGGGATGCCTGGGTGGCTCAGTTGGTTTAGCGTCCAACTCTTGCTTTTGGCTCAGGTCATGATCCCATGGGTTGTGGGATCAAGTCTCACTTCTCCAGCTCCTGCTTCAGCCCAGCAGGGGTCTCAGTTGGAAGTCTCCTTGAGGATTAGCTCCCTCTGCCCCTCCACACACTCAGGCGCAAACACTCTCTCTCTAAAATAAATAAATTGTAAATATATATAAATATAAATAAATATAAAGTAGTGCCTTTTGTGAGATCTTAGAAAGCTTGAAGATTTCCATAGAGCCCATCAAAATTAAAGAGCTACAAAAACAGGAATAAGGAAGTGATAGAAATTCAAGCTAATGAAATAAGTCAGATAGGTTAAAAAAATGTTAACTATATTTAATACTACTAAATGAGCTCAAAATATCAACGTTTACATTCATTCATTTTCTAGAATGAGAATATAGAGAGTAGAATGATTTACTTCACAAACTTCCAGTTTCCTTCCAAATAGTTCCAAGAGGCTTTTAAATTTATCTTACTATGTGGGAATTTACTATAGCAAATTACTTAATATACTTGCTTAAATACAGTTTTAAATATAGGGAGTATTAGTTGACAGTTGGAAAATTACACTATATACAGAATAATTTTATTTTAATTATATGGTTAGAGAGGATATGTGTTATTTTATCCATTGTTCATTTCTTTCTTTTGGAAGCTTCCTCTCCTCTGTCCCATGCAATTTTGGGAAAAGAGTCTAGGAACCATTTGGATGGCATAAATAGAGAGCTTCACGGGGACTACCTTTGCCTTCACATGGAGAAAGTATACCTGAGAAAGGAAGACAATATAAAAGAAATGAGATCTCAATGATTAAAAAGTGCAGGTAGTAAATTCCTAACCATTCCTAAAAAGGATTTGGGTATTTATATTAACAGTAATGAGAAGCTATGAAGCCACTGAAGATAATCAATCAGGAGACAAGAATGGTCATGTTTGGGCACCTGAGTGGCTCAGTCTCTGCCTTCAGCTCAGGTCATGATCTCAGCATCCTGGGATTGACCCTCTCTGCTCAGCAGGGAGCCTACTTCTCCCTGCCCCCACCTGCCTCTCTGCCTACTTGTGATCTCAGTCTGTCAAATAAATAAATTAAATCTTAAAAAAAAAAAAAAAAGAATGGTCGTGTTTACATACAACAAGATCACTCTGGCTACACTATGGAGCACAGTTTGAAATAGAGTGAGTGTATGAAGCCATTTCAGAGGTTATTGTTAACATGCGGACAAGAAATCAGGGCACACCTTTGTGTAAGTCTTCCTTGATAAAGGATTCATCCCCAGCATAATATTACGTATTTTAATACCTTGTGTTTTTTCTTTAACATAATGATCACAACTGTAGATATCTAATTGTTGTACTATAATTTATTATCTGCTCCCCCAGTAAACTTGCCCAAAAGTACAGAGGTTGCATCAGTTTTATTTATCTCTTTTAACCCCTGTACACCGAAGAGTAATTAATATAGAATTCTGCCCTAATAAAGATTTTTTGAATAAATGAATGAATGACCACATGAATAAGAATTGACACTAACCTTTATTGACCTTAGAATCATGATTTCAATAGAAATGCAATCTCTGGACGTATGATAAATTGAAAGAGATCAAAATAAATACACACTGGACACTCATTTATACCAATAACATAGACATCCACAAGCAAAGTCCTTGCCCCACCGTGGCTAGCAGTAAAGAAGATTATTTTTACCTTTATTTTTTTCCTCAATATTATAAGGGCATTCCAACAAACAGAAAATTAGCAGAAGGTGCTGCACAGTAAAAGGGTGGAAAAGAGATGAATAACGTATAAATCCTTTGGCTACTAAGTAAAAAAGCTGCCCGCAAACCAACTTGGTCTCAGTGTGAAGATCCTAAATCAAGTATGAATATGGTTTAATTACTAATTTGATGGATTTTCCTACATTTTCACTCACCCTCCAGAAAATAAGCCTAACAATATAGAAAAAGAATTCCTTTACAGATAAGTACAGCTCTAATTGAATTTCTGAGCCCCTTTCCCCAACACTGCCAGGAAAAAGTATTGTTTATGGTACTAAAGCTCTAAAGACAAATGACTAAACTTCATGAAGGTCTAAATCCAATCTCAGTTCTTCTTTCTGATGCATGACCATAGGCCCCTAAGTTTTTTGCTGCATTTATAATGAACCTCTCCCACTGGTTTAGCCAGATAAGGCACATTCTAATTATTTAGTTTCAGGTTCTGAAATCACATTGAGCATAAACCAGCATAGAATCAAATCACATTTTGACTGACTAATGTGTCAAGCAATACTGAGTCATATTTTAGAGGTTATATTTTATATGCATTATTTAGATTCTCCTAATATGACATCAATAACTAATTATTGTTTTATATAAATTAAAAATGTGTTTAGATTACAAGAAAATATTCTATCTCTATATTAAGGAAATATATACTATAGTCCTGTGTTTCTCTTAATAAATCTGATTCTATATAAAATTAACATGACAATTTCTGTTTCCATTTCTCCCTTGGATATGTTTTAATCTATATGAAGTTTCAAAGCAATTGCAACATTAGCTAACAAATGGGATGTGTAGATTGTAAATGCATCATGGGAAATGTATATAAAGCCCAAACTGCTAAATGTATTATGTCTATATGCCCTGCCCAGGTTCAAAATGAGTTGGTTTCTGATGTCAGATTAATGTATTTTCAGTCCTTAATGTGATTATTTTTCATTATAATAGAAAAATAATATATCTTAGTTTCATTTTTATTTAGTTGTCAGTTAGCTACTTTCTAAAAAAAAAAAAAACTTTCTTAACTATATTCAGTTAGCAAAAGTCCTTTTGAGCTCTGGATGGAAATTATTTTGGCTGAATTCCTTAAATCAGGAAGCTGAATAAGTATTAAAGTGGATATGAATTGTGCCTTTGAGTAAATGTGCTGGGGAAATTATTTTCTTTCAAGTAACTCCCTTTCTCAGAAAAAAATAGCTAAATAATTTGTATTTGTGTGAAATTTAGGACACTGTCTGTAGTATGTTATGGCTCAGTTTAGATCACAAATACATCACATTAAAATCATTTTCCTGGGGCACCTGGGTGGCTCAGTGGGTTAAAGCCTCTGCCTTTGGCTCAGGTCATAATCCCAGGGTCCTGGGATGGAGCCCCATATCGGGGTCTCTGCTCAGTGGGGAGCCTGCTTCCTCCTCTCTCTGACTGCCTCTCTGCCTATTTGTAATCCCTATCTGTCAAATAAATAAATAAAATCTTTTAAAAAATTAATTAAAAATTTTTTTAAAAATAAATAAAATAAAATCATTTTCCTGGATGAAGGGGGAAAAGGTAATAGTTAACTGATATTTCAAAGAAGTATTCACAACAACCTAGAGAGTTTAAGAACAAATTGAAATTCTCTGAAGAAAATTTAATTCCTGAAACCTAACCACACTCTGTTCTTATTGTCCATGCTCTATGACCACTTAATAGGGGAAATTTAATAGTTTCAATAATGTCTTTGAATATGAACTCAATAAATCCTGTGGAATACAGTCAATTCTTTTCTACTTTCATCCAAAAAATCCAGTATTTCATTCAAAAATCCAGTATTTATTTAATAACTATTTGAGCTCTTTTTCTTTTTTCTACACTGTATTGAGGGTTATACAAAAGAACAACAAATACAAGTAATATCTCTACAGTTCTCTATGGCTAAAGGGTGTTTCACAACATTTCATTTAAAACACAAAATCTTACAGTGAAGTAGATCTCTAGAAAAATACCCAAGGGAGTATACTACTTGTCCAAGTTCACATAGACAATGACAGAATGGGGACTTGAGTCTGATTTCTTACTATAGTTCTAGTGTGTCTCATGTATGATTAATTTAAAATAAAGTGCAAACATATATGGAAAACTTAAGTACCATATTAAGAGGCAAGAGAAATTCTCTACATTAAATTAGGGACATACATAAAAACAATGCCTAACATAAACTGAACTGAGAAAGGGATGTTAGTTCTGATATGGCCTTCTTAGGAGAAAAAGTAGAGAATTTTAAAACATTTAAGGAATTTTTCTAAATCAACTTTAAAACCTTAATTCCCTCAGAATTTTGGATGGGTACATTTTCTCAGGTGCTTTCATAAAGAAAGAAAAAAAAAAGAAACTTCTCTGTGACTGAACAAATGAAAAATACTGTATATCAGATGAGACAGAGTGGCATCTTCCAACAGCTATAAACATTTAAAATACCATTCCTTGTGTTCCCGTGTGGATGGCAATTCTATAGAAATGATGCATGTTTTCCTGTTTTATTCTTGATTCTTTGTAGTAGTATCAGGTTAATTAATATTTGTTGCCATACACCTTAAAATGGAAACTAGAAATTAAGTTACCTAAACATTTCCAAATGTACAGATATTCCATATTCCATATTTTGAATGTTGTTTAACCAGTATTTGTGTACATTCTCTAGTTTTCTTCCTAATGTTAACATTTAATGATAGAGTAATTCTTTAAACATAGGTCTGAAAAAATTAAGTTGCATTTCATAATCTAATTAATTTTCTACCTTATGATCTATTTATAGACATAATGAGGAAATAAAATCAATAGGTATTTTACTGGAGAGCATATGGTGAATACTTTTCTACTTTCAGCCCACAGTCCACTAAAATAATAAGGAATTATAAAAACTGGACTGATGCTACAGAAATTTGCACATTGAGTAACATTGGCCTTTGCTGAGAAAGAAAAAAAAGAAAACACAGGTTTTTGTTGAGAGAGAAAAATAAAACACTTAATGTAAAGAACCCAACATTCTATGTGACTACTTTTTTTAGCAGCTTATAAAGAAATCTCAACTAAAGAGGAATTATCTATGAAGTGAATGGGTTGGATAAGATTAATACATTCTAAAATTCCTTTGAGCTCTAAAATGTAGATTTTACTTTTCAAAAATGTTTGGTTCTTTTATTAAAAGGACTATTCTGATTACAAGTAGCAAAACACATTTCAAACCTGTTTAAGGTAAGTAAATAAATAAGCTCAAAAGTGGTGAGCATAAATAACTCGAATCAAAAATAGGTAAGAAAAAAATAAAGAGGTTAATAAAATAATCCAAAAGATAATGGTAATTGCAACTAGTGTATCGGCAGAGATGTTTGGAAATGGAAAAGCAAGAGAGACTTTTTTTATGGCAGAAACTTGTAATATTGGATGTTGGAGGTAAAAATGAAAAATATGCCAAGGAAACTTGTTTTTGTTCTTGTTTTGTTTGTATAAACAACTGGACAGAAGAGTTCAGGATAGTATGGGACATAAGTTTGAATACTTACACACAGCCCAGTGGAAAATGCAATATATATAGTAAGATGATTAAATCCATAATTTTTCCTTTTAGGTATTTTCCTTCATGAATTAAAAATGTTTTCCATCCAAGGTCACAAACATTCCCCATGTTTCCTTCTGTTGGTTTTACAATTTTATCTTTACAGTAAAATCTTTAATCCACATGGAGTTAAAGTGAAGGAAAAATCATGTAATACAATTTTTAGAAAAAGGATTCTTTCACAGACCAAAGAAAATTATGTATCATGAATTGAGTATGATGATCTTAAAAAACAAAAGAGATAGAACTATATTTTCAATAGATGTGTGTATATAAAATATAGCATATGGTCTGTATTTATGTTAGTGGGTGTAAACCATATCACAAATAATTACATGTGGGTGTTGAAAAAGCCAGAGATCACCTAGTAGTTCTGTCTCTGTTTGAAATGAGGATGCTGACACTCAAACAAGTTATTAACTAATATGATATAAGATGTAAGCAAAGCTGAAGTCAGGACCCTGTTTTCCCGGCACCCAAATGAGTATTTCTTGCCCTCTTTCATTTTATTATTATTCAACAGTTAATTTTTCAGCATCTATTACTTTCAAGGTGCGTGTTAGGTTTATAGAGATAGCAGAAAGTCTAATCTCCATGGCCAATGTTCTTAAAATATATTCCAAATACAATAAAAGGGAGTATACACAAGCTATAATATAAGAAAGCACCTAAGCGCCAAGCAAGTGGTTAGATCTAGCTTCTGAGTTCAAAAGAGAAAAAGAAAGCCATAGTTAATATTTCTCACCAGGCACTTCACTAAGTTTCTGCAATACAACTTAAAAAAAAGTTATTATGAAACCCACTTTATGAATGAGGACATGTTAAAAGTACACTGAGTGAGGTGCATAAGGTAAAATAGCTGCCAAATGTTCAAACCCAATAGTGACTCCAAATATTCCACCTCACTGCTCACCCACAAGAGCAAGAGGGATGACAAAATTTTGGAGAGAACATGAGATGTGCAGTAGGACATAAAATATGCAAGGTATTTCCAGTTATGAGAAAGAGAAGGAACATCATGGGCTGAGAGAGAACACTGCAGGTATCAAGTAAACTGGGATACTTGCTGGAATGGTGAAGTGTGTGAGTTTGCATTAGAGTAGTATCAGAAAATGAAGACGGAAAGTAGGTACTATTTGAGTGCCAAGCTTACATGTTGGGTTTCTTATATGGCAGGCAATGAAGGATATGGATACCTTCTGATGACAGAAGCAGGAGATTCAAAACAGATTTTTACTAGCATTTATCTGTCAAGGATACAGAATTTAAAAAAGAGAAAAAAAAAACAAAAGACACAAAGAGGCAACTGAAATATTTTGCAATCCAGGACAAGAGCCTACACTAGAAAGAATAACCAGCCAGATTTGTTTAAGAAGTCTTCATCACCAATAACAACACACCAGATTTGTTTCTTACCAGCTATGAAAAAGAAATGCCCTCACTTTCACTGTTTATTTTTACTTACTGGCACCATTTTCAAATATAATTATATTCAATAATATTTTGAACAATTGAAATGTTGATTCCTAATTACCCCAAAGTTTTTGTTTATCTTCTAGTATGAAATTATTGAGGATTGGCTCTGGTTACCAAAAGCGTCCCTAAGTAAAATGGAATCACTGGGAAAGCTACCTAAAATCTGACCTGGATTATATATGTTCCAAATGCTTCCCATTGTAAACAACACTTGTACAGGTATAAATGGTTGAGAATTCAGCAAATCACTCATGATAAAGATATTGTCATTAACTGACTGCCAGTCCATTTAAAAAACTAAAACATTATTCTTCCATAAGAATTCTTAGTCAAAAAATCTTAGAATATGTATGACTTCTTCTTAACCAGACAGAAAAGAATATGAGAAAAAGAGACATTTTCCATAAAGACAGTGGATTGGACACTCTCAAGAGTGCCTCCCCTCCCTCCAAAAATCTAGAACACTTACTTTGAACATCGCTCCCAAAATCCATTTCAAGAGACATTGTGTTAGAATCTAGTAAAAGACCATCAGAATCATATAGAAAACTTGTTCAAACACAAATTCCTATACCCCACTACAAAATTTCTCATTCTGTGGTTTTGGATCAGGATCAGAGACTTTGCATTTCTAATAAGTTCCTAGGTAATACCTATGTTCCTAGTCAATGATCACACTTTGAAAACTAGTGGTTTAGTTAAATATATTTTATTATCAATTAAAAAGTTTACAGTAAATAATTTTAAATATTTACCCTTCTGATAAAAATCCTAAAAGGGAGGGTTTATGTATTTGATTAGGAAGGCGTATAGGTTTATTCCAAGGTATCTTATGGTTCTTGGTGCTATAGTAATTGGAATTGATTCTCTAATAACCTAACCAAAGAGGTAAAGGATCTGTACTAAAGGAACTACAGAACACTCATGGTGAAATTGAAGAAGACACGAAAAGATGGAGAAGCATTCCATGCCCATAGATCAAAGAATAAACATTGTTAATATGTCTACACTGCCTAGAGCAATCTATACTTTCAAAGCCATCCTGATCAAAACTCCACTGGCATTTTTTAAAGTGTTGGAACAAATAATCTTAAAATTTTTATGGAACCAGAAAAGACCCTGAATTGTTAAGGAAATGTTGAAAAAGAAAAACAAAGCTAGGGGCATCATGTTGCCTGATTTCAAGCTTTGCTTTGTGGCACAAAAACAAGACACATAGACCAATGGAACAGAGTAGAGAACCCAGATATGGACCCTCAACTCTATGGGCAAATAATCTTCAACAAAGCAGGAAAAAATATCCAGTGGAAAAAGGACAGTCTCTCCAATAAATGGTGCTGGGAAAATTGGACAGCTATGTATATAAGAATGAAACTCAACCATTCTCTTACACCATTCACAAAGATAAAATTGAAATGGATGAGAGACCTTAATGTGAGGCAGGAATCTATCAAATCTTAGAGAAGATAGGCAGTAACCTCTTTGACTTCGGACACAGCAACTTCTTTCAAGACCTGTCTCCAAAGGCAAAGGGAACAAAAGTGAAAATGAACTTTTGAGACTTCATCAAGATCAAAAGCTTCTGCACAGCAAAGGAAACCATCAACAAAACAAAGAGACAACCCGCAGAATGGGAGAAGATACTTGCAAATGACACTATAAAGGGCTAACAGACACATGAAAAAATGATCATCATCATTAGCCATCAGGGAAATTCAAATAAAAACCTCATTGAGCTATACCACCTTACACCAGTTAGAATGGCAAAAATTGACAAGACAATAAACAACAAGTGTTGGAGAAGATGTAGAGAGAGGGGAACCCTCTTACTGTTGGTGGGAATGCAAGTTGGTGCAGCCACTTTGGAAAACAGTGTGGAGATTCCTCAAGAAATTAAAAACAGAGCTACACTATGACCCTGCAATTTCACTACTAGGTATTTACTCCAAAGATACAGATGTAGTGAAAAGAAGGGCCATCTGTACCCCAATATTCATGGCAGCAATGGCCACGGTCACCAAACTGTGGAAGGAACCAAGATGCCCTTCAACAGATGGATGGATAAAGAAGATATGGTCCATATATACAATGGAGTATTATACCTCCATCAGAAAGGATGAAAACCCAACTTTTATATCAACATGGATGAGACTGGAGGAGATTATGCTGAGTGAAATAAGTCAAGCAGAGACAGTCAATTATCATATGATTTCACTTACTTATGGAGTATAAGGAATAACATGGAGGACATTAGCAGAAGGAAAGGAAAAGTGAATTGGGGTAAATCAGAGGGGAGACAAAGCATGAGAGACTATGGACTCTGAGAAAAAAAATGAGGGTTTTGGTTTGGAAGGGAGGGGAGTGGGGTGATGGGTAAGCCTGCTGGTGGGTATTACAGAGGGCATGTATTACATGGAGCACTGAGTGTGGCATATAAACAATGAATCTTGGAACACTGAAAAAATAAAATTAAAAAAATTTTAAAAGAAAGCCTATAGGACATAATTTAATAATTCTTTTATAAGATTCTCTCTGGGCAATTTGTCAATCTTGGAGACATCACTGCCCGGTTTTCAGACTTCTAGACAGATTAATTGACCTGCACATATGCTACTATGACACCAGGCTATAATGTCTTTGAAAGATTTCCTTGGTAATCTCTATTTAAAATTAACATCAAACAGTTTTCTTATGATTTTCATCTTTTCTTAAAGGTAAAAACATTCTGCTAAGTAATTGAGAGTTAGATTATATTGTCTAAATTTTTAAGGCAACACTAACTTTTAATAAGTATAAAAACCCTACACATAAATATGAAAATTAACATAAAAATGATAGTATTTAAAAATCTCTCTTCATACACATACACACACAGAGACAGAAAACACCATTTCCAAATCTATTTCCATATTTAATATTGTCCCCTTAAGTTTGAGCAGTCACCTATATTGGTGACTTTTCAATAACAACTTTTCTTCCCGAAAGTAGAGACAGGGATATTGTGTGAATCTAGTCACTAATGATGGACAATATTAAGGAACATTAGTGACAATGCTTAAATGTCCAAAGATATGCTCTAATAGTTATTCTGATTTTTATCTGGAAACTGAAATACACTGCAAAACAAATAGGGAAGGTAAAATAACTAGTAAAATGTCAAAGGACTCATTTAAATTAAATACCAAGAGTCCTATTTTAAATGGAACATTACACATACATCAAAGAATGAGCATTAGTTCTTCCAGTGATATATGCATTTATTTATTCCTTCATTAAGTCAGCGCTGACTGAGTGCCTACTCTGTGTCAAGCACTAGGCAATGGAGACACAGTACTGAACAAACCCAGACACAGAGCCTGCCCTCATGGATCTTCGACTCCATTAAGGCATAGCGATGTGAATGAAATAATCAGATTAATGAAATAATTCAAAAAATTCATCTAAAGTAAAGAAACAGGGTGCTATGAGCACATATAAAGAAAATGACTGGGAGTCCAGGAAAGAATAGTCTTGTGGTGAGATCTGGATTTTTGAGGGGAGGAAACAGCACACAGGCACCTGGGCTGAGGGACAGGATGTTAGAGTTCTGGAGGACATGAAAGAGGATGGGTAACCCTTGAGATGCGAAGGGAGTACAGAGAGATTGAGAGAGAGATTAAGCACATAAGGCTAGATAAGTCACAATAAGAATTTTATCATGGTAAGTATTTTAATTACCCTAAGAACACTAGAACGTTCCGGGGTATGTGGTGATGTGGGTAAGACTTAAAAATTGCTCTCTTGTTGCTTTGGCTATATTGAATTAAATAAAAAATATTTTGAATTTGATTTTTTTTACTCTTTAATATGACTACTAAAAAATGTTATATGTGGCTTTCATATTTCTCATGGATCATGCCACCCTAGAACTTTATTTTTTTCTATTGCTTTGAGCTAACCATTCAAGAAAAGTCTGTTGACAAGGTATCAGGACACTATTTTTTACCAGGTAAGCTTTGAAAAAAAAAACCTGACTACTACTAAACCCTGACACATTGCATATTAAAGATAATGTCAAAGATAAAGGTGTTAAAACATATAACCTCAAGGAACTTAACATAGTTGTGATAAAAAGCAAGGAAACTTATCATTGCAATTTATAATTTCCTAGGCAATACATTCACCTAGTCCATTACAATTTGTGAATTTATTGAACAGTACCTAGTCATGACAGTTAGACTGACATAGAAATAGTCATGTCAAAACCTGATTGATTCTTAAACTCCAAACCACCATATGAACTTAGATACTTGGCCCAAAGCAGTAGAAAAACAAAATTCTAGGAAAGCACTATGAGAAATAAAATGAGAGCCACATATGAAATTTTAACTTTTGTAGTGGCCATATTACACGAATTTTATATAAGATGTTTTATTTATACCTATACATCCCAAGTCTTATCACTTTAACATGAAATAGATATAAAATTATTAATGAGATATTTTATTCCTTTTCTAGTACTTTCTTTACCATACAGTGGGTATTTCATCCCCACAGCACATCTCAGTATAGAGTTGTCCCATGTCAAGTGCTCAGTAGCCACATGTGGCAGAGGGCAGCTATATTACACGCCACAGTTCTAGGAAGGAACAGTTTCACAGTCTTGTTCTGTCTCCATCACTAAGCAACTTGTAACCTTGAAAAAGTCACTTAAATTGTGATATTGATTTTGTTATCTGCAAGATGAACATAGTATCCATTTTATCTGCCTCAATAAATTATATGAATAAAATAATAAATTTGTACAATATTCAATATCAATTTCATACTATATGAAATGGCTTCAATCTTACTTTCATGATTAAATTTTATCCTCCCCAAAATTAATAATAAAAATACAAAGCTCTCAAAAGAGTTACTATTAAAATAATGAATACTACTCCTTTTACTGGTACTATCTGTACTATGATGATTTTTGAAAATATACTATGTTATGTTCAGTTTCTCTAAATGAAATTAGAGCTCACACAAATTTCCCATATGAATGGAGTCATGAACCAATATTTCAAAAAGAACATGAACATGAATTTCAATAAATCAGAAATATTTCATGATGCTTCTGTATAAATATTGGACATATGCCTTCACTACTAGTACCATAAGCATGATTACCAGAAAAGAGGACATAGCACAGATGAAGGAAATTATGAATAATAATATACAGAATTTTAATTAATATTAAAATGCTCTAATTTTAGATCACAATTACATGTAACAAACAATGATATGGCAGCAACAATAGACTTCAATCTTTATATAACTACTGGAAGGTAAGTGAAGTTAGAAAGTGGTAACTTTTTTTTCTTTCAGATATCTTATTACAACCCACTTCATAAGAAGAATTTAATTCTTTAGTTGATTACTGCAGCATAAGCAAAACCTAATATATGGGGTTTGACCTTTTCCCTGTAACTTGAATTGTTATTCTAACTAGTATATTGTGTGGTAAAGTGGCTGGTATTCTTAAACTTGGATCCCAGATTCAAATCCCTATTTCATGCAGACTACCATACTAAGACAGATATAACACCCCACTACAATTTTTCTAAATCCGTTATAAATGTCAAAGTCATTTGAAGAAAATTAAATTTTGCAATGATTCATTATGCTTTGAAAAACATGTTACTGCCTTTAAAAATATCCTCTGTGATAGACTGACTGCTTGAATGTCCCCAGTTATGTGTTTTTCTGTGCATCCACATCTATTCTGCTACATGACTTTGCAACAATAATTACTAATTAAGTTAAATCTATCCTCTTACTCTTTTTTATGTACATTTTTATTGTGGTAAAATATATATAACAAAACACTTACCATTATAATCACTTTTACGTGTGCAGTTCAGTGACATTAAATACATTAACATTGTCGTGAAACCATCACCACCATCCATCTCCAGAACTTTTACTCTGTATCTTTATCAAACTAACTGCCCATTCCCCTTTATCTCCATCCCCTGGCAACTACCATTCCATTTTCTGTTTGTATAAATCTGACTACACTAGAAACCTCACCTCACATAAGTTGTATCTTACAATATTTGTCCTTCGATGACTTACTTCATTTAGTATAGCATTGTCAAAGTCCAACGAGTTTGTGTAGGTGTCAAAATTTCCTTCCTTTTAAAACTGAACAATATTCTGGGCGCCTGGGTGGCTCAGTGGGTTAAGCCACTGCCTTCGGCTCAGGTCATGATCTCAGGGTCCTGGGATCGAGTCCCGCATCGGGCTCTCTGCTCGGCAGGGAGTCTGCTTCCTCCTCTCTCTCTGCCTGCCTCTCTGCCTACTTGTGATCTTTCTCTGTCAAATAAATAAATAAAATATTTAAAAAAAATAAAAATAAATAAACTGAACAATATTCTAGTTTGTGTGAGTGTGCATGTGTGTGCATATTGTTTATCCCCTTTCATCCATCAATGGACTTAGGTTGCTTCCAACTTTTTTATTGGGAATAATGCTGTTCTAAACATGAATGTGCAAGTATTTCTCTGAGATCCTGCTTTCAATTCTTTTGTACACCCAGAAGTAGAATTGCTGGATCATTTGATAATTTTATGTTTAATTTTTTAAGAAATTACTATATCATTTTCCACAGTGGGTGTACCGTTTACATTCCTGCCAACTATGCACATCCTTGCCAACACTTGCTATTTTCTGCCTTTCTGATGATAGCCAAGCTAATGAATGTGAAATAGTATCTCAGTGACATTTTGACTTGAATTTATTCCCTTACTCTAGAATCTGATTGGCTTTGTGACTAACCTTGGTCAATGACATATTAGTCCAGCAACTCAAGAACACGTTTGAAAAAGTGCTTGTGCTTGTCTCTTGCCCTCTTCCAAAAACGTGTGAAAAACATGTTCAGGCTTGCCTGTTGGAGAGGACATAGGAACATAGCTGAACTGTTCAAGTCATCCTGAAAAAAGGCCATCTTAGACTAGGTAATGAGCAGCTGATCAAACAGTGTGTTAGCCCCGCAAACAGGGACAGAGCTACCAAGCTGACCTGATCTGACTGCAGAGGCATAAGTAAGAGCAGCTGAGATCAATCAAGCATAACCAAATCAGCCAAACCCAGTACAAATCAAAGAAATTCCATAGACTTGAGGCTAAATAGCTGATCATTTATGGGGTTTTTGCAGTATTACGGAAAAATATAACACGCACACACACAATCTATTGGGGACATCAAAGAGTAAATTATTGTGTAAAATCTGTTGCTAGATAATGAATCGGAGTAGAAGTATTGCTGATAAGACTTTACCAAAAAAAAATCAACTAAGTCAATACCACCAGAGTAAAGTGAAGCAGACCAGTAAAATGAGGATAGAAAATGATTATATACTGTTTTTCTGAGGAAGGACATTATCCTACCTCCAGCCACTCTGTCAAACCATGGCCAATCTAACTTGCTCACAGTTAGACAGATTTTCTGAAATCCTAATGGGCTAAGCCAATTTCTTTTTCATTTTCACCCCACTCCTTGTGACCTGTGATTGTCTTATTAATCCTTCTTCAGTTTCATACCTGATTGCATATAGGATCATTTGTGTCGTGTCTGACCTCGGTCAACATTTGAATCAGAACCTCATCTGCAAATATAATTTCCCCTGGTCTCTTCTCATTGTGTTCCTTGGAAATTCAAAGTTTCAGAAAACAGATAGGAAACATGACTAAGATAGTATGGATGTTAGGCCTACTCCACTATTGAAGATGTCTTCATTTCACTGTGAAAACTCAAGTTCCAAGAATTTTAAACACCATAATACAAACAATTATAGTTTTTCCCCATTTGGTTTCTCTCTCTACTATACTTTGGACAGTATTCTCACAGTTGTCATTATCATCATTATTTTCATTACTCATCAAATGAGCCGTGTCACATGCTCAAGTAGAAGCCAAGAGAACTTGGTGCCAAATTTTTGTCCTGTGATCAGTTTGAAATGGCTTACTGTTAATGGTCCTGACTGAGAGAGATTAACAACATCTTAAGGCAAAATGCTATTTATTAATCTACACTTTAAAAAAAAAAGAAGAAAAGAAAAGAAAAGCCCTATTCCCATAGAAATGTTATTTTTGGCTCAGCGTATCCTTTTATTTAGCTTTTTAGCCTAACAACATTATTTTCAAAATAGACAACCTTTCCCAGCAATGTCAGAGTATTCAAATACCACATGGACTTTATCAAATGCATTTAACTGAGGTGAGCATGCCAAGGAAACAACACTTCGTTTCATAATGAAAAAAAAAAAAAAAAAACAATTTCCCAATTTCCAAGGTTCCAATTTCCCTGTAAGTATATCATTTGAAAGGTAACTTTTCAGTTGTTATAAAATATTCCAGAAATTTACCAAAGCCATTCTTTGACATAAGAAAAATCGGATTTATCTTATTTATCTTAATTCACATAGCAAGAATTTTTTTTAACCAGGGAAACAGGCTACCAAGGAGACCATGGACAGAATTCAGGAGGTCTGTGAACATGTATGAATAAAATTATATCCTTGCTTTCCCACCAACCTGATTTAGCCTTTACTTCAATTGTGAATGGAGACAACATATGCCAGTATTGTTAGCAGAATCTGTGGTTTTATCATCAGCAGAAATCAAGATATTTTTAATACTATATTAAAGTTATTGCAAATAGTTCAAAACCACATTTATGTTCACCACTACATCAAAATTATATTAATAATTAGGTAATAATAGATCTTATTGTTAAATGGATCAAAGAAGTGTATATATTACAATTCACAAGTTTGGTTTTATTGTATCTTGAGAATTATATTTAAACATAATAGGTTTCTTTTTGCATTTAAATTATATTTAAACATATATTGAATGATTTTTATAATTACATTTAAACATATTAGATTTCCTCTAATCTTGGGTATCTTGCTTTCACTGTTCAAAAAAGGGGTCTATTGGTTTCACCAGGTGCCTCAAGAGGTCTGTGGTACAAAAATGCTAAAGAACCTTTGCTGACCAGAAAGATATTTTCTGGCATAAAATGCTTGTTGAACTTCTTAAGATAGACAAGAATAACATCACATTTAGAAAAATGAAATTTGATGAGTCACTGACTAAAAACTTTGTGTGGGCAGCCCTATGAAAAACTAAAATAAGCATCTCTGAAGCAGTTCTCCTTTTCTCTCTGAGCACAATGCCCTTATTTTGGCTGTGCTCAGGCTACCCAGGATCTGCTCGGATAGCGAGTACTTTCCCCTCCTTTCCTGGTAATTCTCAAATGTTGAGACTTTTTTCCAGTACTCTGTCAAAATGAGCTCATTGTTATAAGTATAAAGAAATAATAAGTATATTAATGTTCAATATTACTAGAAAATAATTTGCATTTAACAAGCTTTATGGAGACAGTGTCTCGACTGATAATGGAAAATTCTTAAATGTGAGGAAAAGAGAGAAGACACCATTTATAATCAGTAGTTCATAAGCTCAACCTTCTCTATTTACCAGCAGTTTCAAAAACTCCACAAAAGTTCAAATTCACAAATGTTTAGTCAAATTCTCAGGTTTGAGTTACACTAGGGAAATGAATCCTACTCTTGCTGAATTAATGAAAATCACAGTAAAGATATATATTTTTTTTTAATCACACCCATGAGCAACCTTCTGGAAGCAGACATGTTTGGACCAGTATTCTAAAACCCTGATGTTTTGGAACTCTGGAGGTTTGTGTCTTCAATATTCAATATGTATGTGTCTTCAATCCAATTAAGTTGGTCCTAATTCATGCCCCCTTCTTAGATCTTGCTATTTGAATTAACATATATTCATTTCTGGGTGAGGCTAGCTACATGTAATATAAACTATCACAAGATAACAAATGATTCAGCCAAGTTTGCGCTCTCTCTCTCTCTTTCCCTTCCTCCCACCCTATCCTCCTATAATCCAGGGTAACCAGTTGATGGGAGAGGAAAATTTTAAGACACAAATTTTTAAGTTGAAATCAGATAGTTAAAAAAAAAAGTTGTATTCACAGCTCTCTGCCAACCCCAAGGGAAATGTACTAACTGAGGATCACATTGAAATGGAGGTGGATTCAGACACTTCCTGATTTATTATATTTAACTCCCTTTAGACTCAAAGCAAGAACACAGGGAGTCCACCTCCATTTCATACTCTGTTAGCACATTTCACAAAGAAGGGGAGAGATGATTGAATAGTTAGAATTTGTAGCAATTCTAATTATGTGGAATGCTGAAATAAGATTAGCAACCATTTTAATGCTGCGAAGTACACAACATCCTCAGAAACAGAGTTAAGAAAAGTCTTGGCACCAGAGATTCAAGAGTGTAGGTCTCTTCCCAACTAGTTTATTATAATAAGATTTAAATTTAGCACATAGTACAGAGCAAACTTAAAAATGGTTGGCTCTCTTTTGCAAGAGAATATTTCTTTGACTTTTCTGCAAATTAAGAATTTCGAGGGCAAAAAACAAGCACCAGTAAAGTATGAGAATCATATATATTCTGATGTCCTCAGCAATCAAGAACTGCAATGTCATCTGAAGGATGAATGTTTCATTATTCCATCTGGTCATATCCAGGGCCCCTCTGTTTACAGTCCACATCACTGCAGTTTCCCATACATCTATGATCAATATAACATCAAGAAGATGCATTAGATAAATATAAACATCTTTGCAGATAAATGAATGCCAGTGTGAACTTTACTATCTTTAGAAAATACAAAGTAATATGACTTCCTTCTATGAGGAAAAAATATATATATTCATCTCACTTGGCTCTTTCATATAGTTTCTGTTCTTACCCTCCCCAAATATCTTTTGGCTGCCAAGTTGTATTTCTGTAAAAGCTTTTGGACTATTTAAATGAAATTACACTTAAAGCTACTTGCAAGGTCAAAGAACAGGTCTTCAGATTTTGACAAAATCTCTGCCATTTGTTCGATTAACTCAATGATGATGTGAAAATAAATCTGGTATTAGAGAGAGAAAGTTACATAATGTCCATCTATGTGACAAGCAACTGAACAGTATTAGCTCTCTTTGAAAGCCAGAGAGCCCCAAAGCCATAATGAAATATAAGCCCCTACCTGGGGATGGGGTGGAGATAGGCAGAGGTGGCAGTTAAACAAATCAATAAAATTGTTTGGTTAGTGGAATCGGTAGGTCAAAATTAGGGTCAGGGCTGAGATTGAGTTCTTTCCTAAATTTTGCACCTTGGTTACCTTGCTTTCTATATCTAGACCCAGTTTAAGAAGATAGATCATCTCAATCACATTTGATATTATGATACCTAGAATATAAAAAGGCAGTATTTTCCTAAATATGGTTTATAGCCCTGATTCAGAAGTATCCGGAAAGCCTGGTAAAACTGGGATTTTTTTTTTATACCCATCCTTTACCTACTGAGATAGATGTTCCGAGAATGAAGTCTTATAATCTTCATTTATAACCACTTGGGGGTGATTCTGATGTATTTTAAAGTAGGTCCTCATATGCAGAAGAACAAAGTTGGACCCCTAACTACTACACCATACATGAAAAATCAACTAAAAATTAACCCAAATGTGAGACCTGAACCATAAATTTCCTAGAAGAAAACAGGGGCTAAACAAGTTCCTTAACATACATTGTGATGATGATAATTTTGGATCTGACACTAAAACCAAAGGCAACAAAAGCAAAAATCAATAAAAAGGACTTCATCTAACTAAAATGCTTCTACACAGCAAAGAGAAGCATCAACAAAATGAAAATAAACCTATTGGAACAGGAGAAAATATCTGCCAATCATATATCTGATAAGCAGTTAGTATCTTAAATATATATAAAGAATTCATACAACCCAACAGCAAAAAAAGCATAATAATACAAAAACTAATGAACAAACAAACAGAAAAAGAGATGGACAAAAAACCAGACCCTTAAATATAGAGAACAAAATGGTGATTGCCAGGTTAGGGGGGATGGGGGAAATAGATAAAGAGCAGTATGTATTTATCTTGATGAGCACTGAGAAATGTATAGAATTGTTGAATCATTATATGGTACACCTGAAACTAATGTAACATGTTATGTTAATTATACTTGAATAAAAATATTAATTAATTAAAATGAATTAAAAATGAAGAGAGGAATTGAGCGGACAGTTTCCCAAAGAAGACATACAGATGGCCAATAGGTGGGTGAAAAGTTGTGTCACATCACTAAGCATGAGGAAAATGCAAATCAAAACCACAATGATACATTACCTTACCCTTGTTACAATGGCTATCATCCAAAAAGATAAAAGGTAACAAATGTCAGTGATGATGTGGAGAAAAGGGAAACCTTGTGCACTATAGGTGAATGCAAATTGGTGTAGTCATTATGGAAAACAGTACAGAGGTTTCTCAAAAAATTAAAAATAGAACTACCATATGATGCAGTAATTCCACTCCTCTTCTGGGTACATATACAAAGAAAATGAAAACATAATGTCAAAAAGATTTCTGCTTTCCCATGTTCCTCATGGTATTATTCACAATAGCTAAGTTATGGAAATTACCTAAATGTCTGTCAATGGATGAATGGATAAAGAAGATAAACACACATGCGCATATGCACAATTTAATGTTATTCAGCTATGAGAAAGAAGCAAAGTGCCATTTGCTACAACATGGATAGATCTTAGAGGCATTATGCTAAGTGAAATAAACCAAAGAAAGAGAAATACTGCATGGTATCACTTAATATGTGGAATTCTTTTTAAGTCAAACTCACAGAGTAGAGAATTGGTTGCCAGGGCCTAGGAAGTGGGGAAATAGGGAGAAGTTGGCACAAATTCTCAGCTATAAGATGAATAAATTCTGATGATTTAATGTAAAATGTGATAACTATAGTTAACAGTACTGTATAACTGAAATTTGCTGTAAGATTAGAACTTAAATATTCTCACCCCAAAAACATAAAATAAAGTAAATCCTCAAGTTTTTGCTGTACAACTGGATGACCAATTGAATAAACAGAAGGAAGTGAGACCTAGGCAGTGGTATGGGAGTTTTCTTATACTCTGTGACATTTCCCTGAGTTAAAAGGAAAAATAAGGCAGAAAAACAAAGAATATCTGCACATGAATTTACTAACTTACTAATTCATATAATTTACCATGTTGCTTTTCCTAATATAATATAGTCTAACAATTTCAAATAATTTTATGTGGATATATTAAATTAAATCCTAAATCCAGTAGTACTATTTTGTGCTAGATAATAGCAAATACTGCTATTTGCTCAGGTAGTTAAATTAAGAATAACAACTGAACTTCTTAACTTAAATTTATTGTGTTTTGGTCCCCAATAGCTTACAAGCCTGTTCATCTAGAATGTTACTAAATTAGCACAATACGTACTCTTAAAAACTTAAAGGATCTTATGAGAAATCATTTATTTCCTTAAAAAAAGGTTACAAAATAGAATACAAGTTTCATATTATTCCATAGAAAGTACTGGATTATAATATTTCCCTGCAGGACAAAAGGTTATTTTTTGAATCAACCTGAACAGAAGAAATACTTCTATTTAAGAAGCTGGCATATAATAGGGACTGGCACTAAATTTCTGATTGTGAAATACACCTATCTTTGTACTTTATAGGTTCATATCTTGCTGCTATGAAAGGAGGCTTTATGTCTTTCAGTCTTGAATTCATTTTTGTTTTTTATATAATATACAACTCCTGTGGGGCCAACAAAACCAAACTTAATAGAACTTAATAGATACTCTCTGTTATCCCATTTATTACAATGATTATGATATGAAGACATATTTTGGTGCTAACAAAGCCATATTACAGGCTTCATAGCTAAAGTGGCAGAGCAGAATGGCCCACCAAGGTACAGTTTTGAGAAAATATTGCTGCAGAATGTTCAGCTAGGGAAAAAGAGTGTTTTTGCGTGTTAGTTGAACATTGATTACAGTACTTTGGGGGATTTCTGGATGGTGTTTTAAAATTTGGGGCTTCTAAGAATGAGGCAAAAGCTTTTTCTATGTTTTCTAGAAAGAAAAGCCTCATTTAAAGTACAGTAACCAGGAGACAGATTCTAAGAAAGGGTGAATCCTCAACCTTTCTTACACAGTCACTAGGACCAGATCCCAGTCTCACCAGCCTTGGCCCTTTACCCATAGATAGAATGAGAAGACAATAAGGTTATCAAAACCCAGACTGATAAGATCAACAAACTGGACAATCTAAGCATAGCAACTTTCAAGCAATGAAAATACGAGTTTAATGTGCATAAGAAATAAATAATTCACAGGGCATGTTACTAAAATAGTTCTTTGATTCTTTTAGAGGATTCCTCCAGGTAACCTCTTTAGTAAGGCTGAAGTATAAAACAATGTTTTCCATAGTAAGGCTATGAACTACCTGCATGAAATCCCTTGAAAAACCTTTTTAAAGTGATACATTCAGGGACGCCTGGGTGGCTCAGTTGGTTGGACGACTGCCTTCGCCTCAGGTCATGATCCTGGAGTCCCGGGATCGAGTCCCGCATCGGGCTCCCAGCTCCATGGGGAGTCTGCTTCTCTCTCTGACCTTCTCCTCGTTCATGCTCTCTCTCACTGTCTCTCTCTCAAGTAAATAAATAAAATCTTTAAAAAAAAAAATAAAGTGATACATTCAAAAAGTGATTCCTCTCTGTCTCTCAAGTCTGCCTTCCTGTGTTGACACCATCTTCAGGAAGGCTCTCACCTGAGATGTCACAGAGAACTCCAAGTTTCCATGGTATTGACAATAAGGAAAACAGACCTCTGTCCCAGTCTTTACCAGATTATATCCTATTGGTCTGAATTGTATCACATTGAGGATTCTAGCACTAGTCACTATTTAAAAAAAAAAAAAAAAAAAAAAAAAAAAGGATAAAATATGGCAAGGCTTGGATTGTTTGTATAACCATGGTATCAAGTTGTCTGGCCTAACCAAGATGTCAAGTCAGTCTCACCTAAAGTTCAGAATATGGTAGGACTGGTTACCCTTCAAAATCAGGCAACGGCTACTAACAGATAAGAACTAGATATACGCCTGGCAAATATAAGAAATACCTTTTACAACACATTTTATATATGCTCATTTAATTACTTTTTAGATATTTATTTATATATTTATTAATAACTTTCTTGTTCCAAGAAAGATTTAAGATCAACATCTATTACTTTAAAAACTCACACAGGAAGAAGAAAGAGGAGCTCTCCACATTACAATGAACATTTTTTTAATCTATATATGGGAAACTGAAGACTACTTAATTCTTTTTTTTTTTAAGATTTTATTTACTTATTTGTCACAGAGAGAAAACAAGAGAGAGTGAGCATGGGCAGACAGAATGGCACGCAGAGGCAGAGGGAGAAGCAGGCTCCCTACCGAGCAAGGAACCCGATGTGGGACTTGATCCCAGGACGCTGGGATCATGACTTGAACCAAAGGCAGCCACTTAACCAACTGAGCCACCCAGGTGTCCCAAGACTACTTAATTCTTAAGCCACTTTATTAAGCTATGATTAACATTTAAAAATCTGTACATATTTAATGTATCCAACACATGAATTTGGGTATAAGTATACACCATGTAACCATCACCAATATCAAGACCATAAATATATCCATGAACTCCCATCCCAAACTTACCCTCCACCCTCTTCATTATTATTATTATTATTATTACTATTTTTCTTGTCTATATGTGGTAAGAACACTTAACATAGATCTGCACTGATAGGTTTGGAGGACATTGTGCTCCGTGAAATAAGCTAGACTCAGAAAAATAAATGATATATGATCTCACTTATACAGGGAATCTAAAATAGTCAAATGCATAGAAGCAGAGAGTATAATGGTGGTTCTTATGATGAGGGGAGGGAAAAATGAGGAGGTTATGGTCAAAGGTTACCAAGTGTCAACCACAGAAGTTAAATAAGTTCTGGAGATCTACTATATACAGCACAGATCCTATAGCTAAACATACTATATTGTATGCTTAATATTTGCTAAGATGCTTGCTCATTTAGCTATCATATTACTAATAAAAGCAGAAACCCCAAGGAGGTACTCTTTTTTTTTAAATTTTTTATTTTTTTATAAACATGTATTTTTATCCCCAGGGGTACAGGTCTGTGAATCGCCAGGTTTACACACTTCACAGCACTCACCAAAGCACATACCCTCCCAAGGAGGTACTCTTAAAATTCTTAATTGTTCTCATAATTTTTGTCTTTACTCTGCATTTTTTAAATTTCCTTTATTTCTGCACTACACTCTCATTTTTCCTTTGTGTAGTTTGGCCTTCCCATGATCTTCACATAGGCTTAGATGGTTTAGTAAAAGCACACCAAGAACATATAATAAACTATTAAGAATATTATATGAACCTAGAACTGCATTTAGCTGCTGTATTAGAGACCTGAAATTATAGTTGCTTGAGCAAGATAAACTTTTATTTTCTTTTATTATGAAGTACACAAGAGATAGGCCAACCAAGGTTAGTATGAAAGATACACAATACTCTCATTGTCTCAGGCTCCTTCCATCTTACGGCCCCTCCTCCTTAACATGTGGCCTTTATTCTCAAAGTTGTTTCAGTGAAAAGAGAGAAGATACAACTGCAGCTATCATGTCTCCAAGGCAGCCAGGATGAATAGGAAAGGAGAAAGGACAGACAGGGTGCATCTCCCTGCCAAGATGCTCCCTTTTCAAAATTTTTTGAAATCTCTACCAAATGTCTTCTGCTTACATATCATCAGTCATTTTTATCTGTAGAAGGAGCTAGAAATGACAGGAGTTTGTTTTGCTTTCTGTTTTGAGCAGGGCCTTGCCTATCTCACAATTCACTGGACTATTACTAACAAAGAAAGAGAAAATGGATTTTAAGTAGACAATTTATAATTTTCACCACAAGTGAATATCAATGTGTTCTTGAGAAACTGCAAAATTAAATCTCAGACTCTAGACCAATTAATTGTTTCTTTAAGAAACTTTCAGTACAGGGCGCCTGGGTGGCTCAGTGGGTTAAGCCGCTGCCTTCAGCTCAGGTCATGATCTCAGGGTCTTAGGATCGAGTCCCGCATTGGGCTCTCTGCTCAGCAGGGACCCCGCTTCCCTTCCTCTCTCTCTGCCTGCCTCTCTGCTTACTTGTGATCTCTCTGTCAAATAAATAAATAAAATCTTAAAAAAAAAAAAAAGAAACATTCAGTACAAAAACAACCAGAAAACAATTAACAAAATAACAATAAGCACACATTTATCAATAATTACTTTAAATGTAAATAGACTAAATGCTCCAATCAAAAGACATCAGGGTGGCTGAATGGATAAAAATACACAACTGATCAGTATGCTGCCTATAAAATACTCACTTCAGAACTAAAGGCACACAGACTGAAAGTAAAGGGATGGAAAAAGATATGCCATGCAAATGGAAATTTAAAAAGAAACCTGGGGTAGCAATACACACATTAGACAAAGTAGACTTTAAAACAAAGACTGTAAAAAAAAGACAAAGAAGGGCATTGCATAATGATAAAAAGAGCAATCCAAAAATAGGATGTAGCATTTGTAAATATTTATGTGCCCAAAATAACTATATAAAGCACCTAACTATAGAAAGCAAACATAAGTAGACAAAGGGGAAAAACTAACAGTAACACAATACCAGTAGGGAACTTCTAACACTCCACTTACATCAGTAGATAGATCATCCAAACAGCAACTCATTAAGGAAACACTGGCCTTAAACATTAGACCAGATGGACTGAATAAGATATATATGGAACAATCAAAAACTGCAAATTATACTCTCTTCTCAAGTACTCATGGAATATTTTCCATAAGGGATCACAAGTGAGACCACAAAACAAGTCTTAGTAAATTCAAGACTGGGGCAGCTGGTGGTTTATTCGGTTAAATGTCCAACTCCAGACTTTGATTTAGGTAAAGATCTCAGGGTTTTGAGATCAAGCCCCATATCAGGCTCTGTCCTGGATGTGGAACCTGCTTGGAGTTATTTCTCTCCCTCTGCTTCTGCCTCTTCCCTTCACTCCTCATGCTCACTCGCTCTCTTTCTCAAAAGGAAATAAATAAATACGTACATAAATCCAAAAAGACTGAAATCATATCAAATACCTTTTTTGACAATAGTATAAAACCAGAAATGAATTATAGGAAGAAAATTGGTGAGGAAAAAACCCTGCAAATTCATGGAGATAAGCATGTTATTAAACAACCAGTGGGTCCATGAAGAAATTTAAAAAAAAAAATGCCTTGAGACAAATGAAAGTGGAAACATAACTTTCCAAAATCTGTGGTATGCAGCAAGAATTATAAGAGGGGACTTTACAGAGAAGTTCTTGAGGCCTAACTCAAGAAACAAGAAAAATACTAAATAAACAATTTAACTTTTTGGCTAAAGTAACTAGCAGAATAAGAACAAAGCCCAACGTTAGTAGGAGGAAGGAAATAAGAAAGAATGGAAATAAATGAAAGAGACTTAAAGATTATAAATAAAAAAGATTTAATTTAATTTATTTAAATTAATTAAAAAGATTAATTTAATTTTAATTTTAACAAAATTAAAGCTAGTGCTTTCAAAAGATAAACAATACCAATAAACCTCTAGCCAAACTCATCAAGAAAAAAAGAGAGGGGATACAAAAAAAAAATAATCAAAAATAAAAGAGGAGAAGCTACAACTGACACCACAGAAATACAAAGATCATAAGAGACTAAAATGAGTAGCTACATCCCAACAAATTGAAAAACCTAGAAGAAGTGAACAAATTCCTAGAAACATACAATCTTCCAAGACTGAATCAGAAAGAAACAAACAACAACAACAACAAAAACTCAATAGACCACTTACAAGTAATGAAACTGAATTAATTTTACAATACAGAAAACAGAAGGCTAGGACTAGACAGCTTCACAGGTGAAACCTACCTAACATATAAAAAGAATTAACACTGGGAGGAAGAGCAAGATAGCAGAGAAGGAGAAGGAGAAGGATACCTAAGATAATCAGATCCTAGGAGTCCAGCTAGATACTTATCAAACCATTCTGAACACCGACAAACTCACAGAAGACTGAAGACAAGAGCAGCAATTCTAGGAACAGAAAAGCAGTCACTTTCTGGAAGGTAAGATGTGCAGAGAAGTGAATCTGAGGTGACAAACAGGAAGATAGACTGTGCGGAAAGGGACCGGCTCCTAGCAAGTGAGAGAGCAGCAGAGCACAAAATCAGAACTTTTAGAAGTCTGCTCCACTGAGGGACATCACTCCAGAGGCTAAGTAAACATGGAGCCCTCAGGGGGAAAGTGTGATCTCAGGACCCATGGGGTTACAGAAAGACTGGGAGTGCCTGAGTGCTGCAGAGCCCCCAGGTATTGGAGTAGGGAAGCCAGCTGCAAAGACAGAACTAAAGAGGAGGCTCTCACCTCGGAGTTTCCTTAAACCATGATCCAAGGCACAGTCAGACCACTACTCTTTGGGAAGGTACCCAAAAGTGGCAGATCCAGGGAGAGTCCCTCCTTCTGCCAAGAGGAGTGGTGCAGGAGCATGCTGCAGGAATCTGGTGGGTTTAGAGACTCCACCATGCACCAGAGATAGAAACACACAGTCACAGGCTGGGTGAGCACAGAGTGTGGCCAGAGACCAGGGAGACAAAAGTGATTGCTTTTCTCTGAGGGTGCACTGAGAAATGGGGCCCCAAGGTATCAGGTCTTCCTGGCCAGAGATTGGGAGGTCACCATTTTCATTCCCATCCTCCAAATTTGTATGGAAACCATTCAGGGAACAAAAGTTCCTGAGAACAAACCCAAGCAGATTAATTAGCCTGGCCTCTAGCAAGGGCAAGGCAATTCCATTTTTGGCAAAGACATTTGAGAATCACTGCAACAGGCCCCTTCCCAAGAAGATCAGCAAGAACATCCAGCCAAGAGCAAGCTCATCACTGTGGAACTCTAGAACATAGAATTCATGGATTTTTTCCCAGAACCCATACAGCAATTCAGTAACATGGCAGGATACAAAGCCAATGTACTGAAATCAGTGACTTTCTTATACACTAACAATGAAAATACAGAAAGGGAAATTAGAGAATGGATTCCATTTACTATAGCACCAAGAACCATATGAAACCTGGGAATAAACCTAACCAAAGAGGTAAAGGATCTGTACTCAAGGAACTATAGAACATTCATGAAAGAAATTGAAGAAGACACAAAAAGATGGAAGACCATTCCATGCTCTTGGATCGGAAGAATAAACATTGTTAAAATGTCTATACTGCCTAGAGCAATCTATACTTTTAATGCCATTCCAGTCAAAATTCCACCGGTATTCTTCAAAGAGCTGGAGCAAATAATCCTAAAATTGGTATGGAATCAGAAGAGACCCCGAATCGCTAAGGAAATGTTGAAAAACAAAAAATAAAACTGGGGGTATCACATTACCTGATTTCAAGCTTTACTACAAAGTTGTTATCACCAAGACAGCATGGTACTGGCATAAAAACAGACACATAGACCAGCGGAACAGAGTAGAGAGCCCAGATATGGACCCTCAACTCTATGGTCAAATAATCTTCGACAAAACAGGAAAAAAATACAGTGTAAAAAAGACAGTCTCTTCAATAAATGGTGCTGGGAATACTGGACAGCTATATGTAGAAGAATGAAACTCGACAATTCTCTTACACCGTACAAAAAGATAAACTCAAAATGGATAAAAGACCTCCATGTGAGACAGGAATCCATCAGAATCCTAGTGGAGAACATAGGCAGTAATCTCTTTGATATCAGCCACAGCAACTTCTTCCAAGATATGTCTCCAAAGGCAAAGGAAACAAAAGTGAAAATAAACTTTTGGGACTTCATCAAAATCAAAAGCTTCTGCACAGCAAAGGAAACAATCAAGAAAACAAAGAGGCAACCCACGGAATGGGAGAAGATATTTGCAAATGACAGTACAGACAAAAGGTTGATATCTAGGATCTATAAAGAACTCCTCAAACTCAACACACACAAAACATATGATCATATCAAAAAATGGGCAGAAGATATGAACAGACACTTCTCCAATGAAGACAATACAAATGGCTATCAGACACATGAAAAAAATGTTCATCATCACTAGCCATCAGGGAGATTCAAATTAAAACCACAATGAGATATCACCCATGATTCTTTATCTTTCAAAGCTACTTTTTCTTTATTTTATTTTTTTCTTATTCTTTTTCTTATTCTTATTTTAAATTTTTTTCTTTCTTATTTTAACTTTTTTTAACTATTATACCTTCTCAATACCTTTTTAAAAATCTTTCTTAATATTCATTGTTATAGTCATTTTCTATCACTTCATTATATTTAGCCTTATTTTTATGTATACGTAGAGTTTTTTTCTTTCTTTAAAATTTGGGGATACTTCTTTGAACAGATCAAAATATACCCTCAATCTGGTACATGGCTTTGTTCTAGTCAACAGTCTGATCACATCATTTCCTTCTTTTTTTTTCCTTTTTTTCAACAAACTTATCAGTTTCTTTTTTAGAATCTTTCTTAATTTTCATCTTTACAGTCATATTCCATCTCCTAATCATCTTTACTGTTATTTGTGTGTGTGTGTGTGTGTGTGTGTGTGTATAAAGTTTTTCTTTCTTTAAAATTTTGGGAGGCAGTTTCTTCTAACAGACAAAATACACCCAAAATCAAGTGTGTGACTCTGTTCTATTCACTAGTTTTATATATATAAATGCATGTATGAATATATATTCATACATACATAAATATATATGTATGTACATATATATATATACCTATATACATACATATATACATGTATATGTATATGTATATACCTATATACATACATATAGGTGTGTGTGTATATATATATATATATATATATATATATATTCCCCCCTCTGTTTTCTTCTCCCCCTAAGTTTCAGGCCTCTTCCGACTTGGTTAGTGTATATTTTTCTGGGGTCATTGCTACTCTTTTAGTATTCTGTTCTCTCATTCATCTATTCTTATCTGAATAAAATGACAAGGCAGAAAAATTCACCACCAAAAAAAAAAAAAAAAGAACAAGAGGCAATGAAGCAATACTGATGGCTAGGGACCTAACCAATATGGACATTAGTAATATGTCAAAACTAGAGTTCAGAATGACTATTCTCAAGGGGCTAGCTGGGCTCAAAAAAAACATGGAAAATACTAGAAAATCCCTCTCTGGAGAAATAAAATCCCTTTCTGGAGAAATAAAAGAACTAAAAAATCTTACAAAGTTGAAATTTTAAAAAACCTATTACTGAGGTGGAATCAAAAATGGAGGCTCTTACTTAGGATACATGAGCCAGAAGAGAGAATTAGTGATATAGAAGACCAAATGATGGAGATTAAAGAAGCTGAGCAAAAGAGAGACAAACAACTACTAGACCATGAGGGGAGGAATTTTAGAGATAAGTGGTACCATAAGATGAAACAATATTAGAATACTTGGGATCTCAGCAGACGAAGAAAGAGAGAGAGGGGCAGAAGTTATATTGGAGCAAATTATAGCCAAAAATTTCCCTAATTTGGCAAAGTGAGCAAGCATCAAAATTCAGAAGGCACAGAGAACCCCCATCAAAATCAATAAAAAGAAGTTCACACCCCAACATCTAATAGTAAAACTTACAAATCTCTCTGACAAAGAGAAAATCCTGAAAGCAGCTTGGGACAAGAGTCCTGTAATATACAATGGTAGAAATATTAGAATGGCAGCACACCTATCCACAGAGACCTGGCAGGCCAGAAAGGACTGGCATGATATATTCAGAGCAGTAAACAAAAACAAAAACAAAACAAAACAAAAAATGCAGCCAAGAATACTATATCCAGCTAGGCTATCATTGAAAACAGAAGGAGAGATAAAAAGCTTCCAGGACATACAAAAACTAAAAGAATGTGTAAATACCAAACTATCCCTATAGGAAATATTGAAGGAAGTCCTCTAAGCAAAGAGAGAGCCTAAAAGTAACAAACCAAAAAGGAACAGAGACAATATATAGTAACAGTCACCTTACAGGCAATACAATGGCACTAAATTCATATCTATCAATAGTTATCCCGAATGTAAATGGGCTAAATGCCCCAATTAAAAACCACAGGGTATCAGAAGAGTTAAAAAAAAAATGGACCCATTGATATGCTAACTTCAAGAAACTCATTTTAGACCCAAAGACACCTCCAGATTTAAATTGAAGGGGTAGAAAACAATGTACCATGTTATCTAACATTAAAAGAAAGCTGGTGTGGCAATCCATATATCAGATAAATTAGATTTTAAGCCAAAGACTATAATAAGAGATGATGAAGACACTATATAATACTTAAAGGGTCCCTCCAACAAGAAGATCTAACAATTTTAAATATCTATGCTCCTAACATGGGAGAAGAAAATTATATGAACCAATTAATAACAAAATCAAAGAACACATTGACAGTAATAGAATAATAGTAGAGGACTTTAACACCACCCTAACTGAACTGGGAAGATCATCTAAGCAAAAGATAAACAAGGAAATAAAGGCTTTAAATGACACACTGGGCCATATGGACATCACAAATATATTCACAACATTCCATCCCAACGCAACAGAATACACATTCTTCTGTAGTGCACATGGAACATTCTCCAGAATAGATCATGTCCTGGGTCACAAATCAGGTTTCAATAGTACCAAAAGATTGGAATCAATCCCTGCATATTTTCAGACCACAGTGCCTTGAAACTAGAACTCAATCACAAGAGGAAAGTTGGAAAAAACTCAAACAGATGGAATCTAAAGAGCATCCTACTAAAAAATAAATGGGTCAACCAGGAAATTAAGAAACAAATAAAAAAAAATTCATGGAAACAAATGAAAATGAAAACACTACTGTTCGGGGCACCCAGGTGGCTCAGTGGGTTAAACCGCTGCCTTCGGCTCAGGTCATGATCTCAGGGTCCTGGGATTGAGTCCCACATCGGGCTCTCTGCTCAGTGGGGAAGCTGCTTCCCTTCCTCTCTCTCTGCCTGCCTCTCTGCCTACTTGTACTCTCTCTCCATCAAATAAATAAATAAAATTAAAAAAAAAAAAGAAAGAAAGAAAACACTACTGTTCAAATCTTTGGAATACAAAAAAGATGGTGCTGAGAGGAAAGTATACAGTGATACAAGCCTTTCTCAAGAAACAAAAAAGGTCTCAAGTACACAACCTAATACTACACCTAGGGGAGCTGGAGAAAGAACAGCAAAAAAAGGCTAAACCCAGCAGGTGAAGAGAAATCATGAAGATCAGAGCAGAAATCAATGAAATAAAAACCAAAAGAACAGTAGAACAGATCAAGGAAACTAGGAGCTGGTTCCTTGAAACAATTCACATTGATAAACCCCTGTCCAGACTTATCTAAAAGAAAAGAGAAAGGACCCAAATTAATAAAATCATGAATGAAAGAGAAGAGATCACAACCAACACCAAAGAAATATAAACAATTACAAGATCATATAATGAGCAACTATACGCCAGCAAATTTGACAATCTGGAAGAAATGGTTGCATTTCTAGAGACATATAAACTACCAAAACTGAACCAGGAATAAATAGAAAACCTGAACAGACCCAAAACCAGTGAGGAAATTGAAACAGTCATCAAAAATCTCCCAAAAAAACAAGAGCCCAGGGCCAGATGGATTCCCAGGGGAATTCTACCAAAGAGTTAAAGAAGAAATAATACCTATTCTTCTGAAACTGCTCAAAAAAAAAAAAAAATAGAAATGTAAGGAAAACTTCCAAACTAATTTCATAAGGCCAGCATCATCTTGATCCCAAAACCAAAGACTCTTAAAAAAAGGAAAATTACAGACCAATATCCTTGATGAGCACAGATGCGAAAATTCTCACCAAAATACTAGCCAATAAGATCCAACAGTACATCAACAGGATTATTCACCACGACCAAGTGGGACTTATTCCTGGGCTGCAAGGTTGGATTAGCATCTGCAAATCTATCAATGTGACACAACACATTAATGAAAGAAAGAACAAGAACCATATGATACTCTCAATAGATGCAGAAAAAGCATTTGACAAAGTACAGCATCCTTTCTTGATCAAAACTCTTCACAGTGTAGGGATAGAGGGTACATTCCTCAATATCATCAAAGCCATCTATGAAAAACCCACAGAAAATATCCTTCTCAATGGAGAAAAACTGAGAGCTTTTCCCCTAAGGTCAGGAAAACAGCAGGGATGTTCACTATCACCATTGCTATTTAACATAGTACTAGAAGTCCTAACCTCAGCAATCAGACAACCAAAAGAAATAAAAGGCATCCAAATGAGCAAAGAAGTCAAGCTCCCACTTTTTGCAAATGATATGATACTTTATGTGGAAAACCCAAATGACTCTACTCCATCTCTGCTAGAACTCATACAGGAATTCAATAAAGTGTCAGAATATAAAACCAATGCTCAGAAATCAGTTGCATTTCTACACACCAACATCAAGACAAAAGAATGATGAATTAAAAAATTGATCCCATTTACAATTGCACCCAATACTATAAGAACCTAGGAATAAACCTAACCAAAGAGGCAAAGAAACTATACTCAGGAAAACTATAAAGTACTCAAGAAAGAAACTGAGGAAGACACAAAAAAATGGAAAACTGTTCCATGCTCATGGATTGGAAGAACAAAAATTGTGAAAATATCTATGCTACCTAAAGTAATCTACACATTTAATGCAATCTCTATCAAAGTACCATAAATTTTCTTCAAAAAAAAAATGGAACAAATTATCCTAAAATTTATGTGGAGCCAGAAAAGACCCTGAATAACTAGAGAAATGTTGAAAAAGAAAGCCAAAGTTGGTGGAATCACAATTCCAGACATTGAGCTCCATTACAAAGCCATCATCATCAAGACAGTATGGTACTGGCACAAAAACATACACACAGATCAATAGAACAGAATAGAGAGACCAGGATCCAGAAATGGACGTCAACTCTATAGTGAACTAATCTTTGACAAAGCAAGAAAGAATGTCCAATGGAAAAAAGACAGTCTCTTCAACAAATGTTGTTGGGAATAGTGAACAGCCATATGCAGAAGAATAAAACTGGACCATTTTCTTACATCACAGACAAAAATAGACTCAAAATGGATGAAAACCTCAATGTGTGACAGAAATCCATCAAAATCCTTGAGGAGAATACAGGCAGCAACCTCAGTTGCAGCAAATTCTTCCTAAACACATTGCCAAAGGCAAGGGAAGCGAGGGCAGAAATGAACTAATGGGACATCATCAAATCAAAAGTTTTTGCACAGCAAAGGAAATAGTCAACAAAACCAAAAGACAGCTGACAGAATGGGAGCACATATTGGCAAATGACATATCAGAAAAAGGGCTAGTATCCAAAATCTATAAAGAGCTTAGCTAACTTAACACCCAAAGAAAAAAGAATCCAATCAAGAAATGGGCAGAAGACATGAACGGACATTTCTGCAAAGAAGACCTGTGAATGTCTAACAGGCACATGAAAAAGTACACCACATCACATAGTATTGGAAGTCCTAGACAGTAATTAGGCAAGAGAAAGAAGTAAAAAGCACCCCAAATGGAAAGGAATTTCACTGTCACTATTTACAGATGACTTGATACTCTATATATAAACTCTAAGGACTTGGGGCACCTGGGTAGCTCAGTCATTAAGTGTGTCTGCCTTAGCCTGAAGTCATGATCCCAGGGTCCTGGGATGGAACACCACATCAGGCTCCTTCCTCAATGCGGGGGCCTGCTTCTACCTCTCCCACTCCCCCTGCTTGTGTTCCCTCTCTCACTGTGTCTCTCTCTGTCAAATAAATAAAATCTTTTAAAAAATAATTTTTAAAAAACCCTAAGGACCTGAACAACAACAACAACAACAACAAAAACGGTTAGAACAAGTGAATTCAGTAGTCACAGGATACAAAATTAATTAATATACAGAAATGGGTTGTGTTTCTATACACTAATAATGAGCTATTAGAAAGAGCAATTAAGAAAACAATCACATATACAATTGCCTAAAAAAGAATAAAGAACCTAGGAATAAGTTTAACAAGAAATGAAAATTCTAAGACAATGATTAAAGAAATTGAAAATGACACAAGTAAATAGAAAGATACATAATGCTCATGGATTGGAAGAATTAGTATTATTAAAATGTCCATATTACCTGAAGCAATCTATAGCTCCCATGCCAAGCCCACTGAAATACCAATGGCATTTTCGAGAGAACTACAACAAAGAACCTGAAATTTGTACAGAACCACAAAGACCCTGAATAGCAATCTTGAAAAAGAAGAACAAGGCTGAAGGTATCACATTTCCTGATTTCAAATTATACTACAAACTATCATAACCAAAACAGTATGGTTCTGGCATGAAAACAGACACATAAATCAATGCAAGAGAACAGAGAGCCCAGAAATAAACTTATTCATATATGGACAACTAACCTATGACAAAGGAGACAAAAATATACAATGGGGAAAAGACAGTCTTTACCATAAATAGTATTGGGAAAATGGGAGAGTTACATGCAAAAGAACGAAACTGGACCACTATCTTATACAACATAAAAAATAAATTCAAAATGGATTAAAACTTGAATGTAAGACCTGAGACCATAAAACTCCTAGAAAAATAACAGGCAATAAGGTCTTCAACATCAGTCTTAGCAATATTTTCCCCCCTCGGACAAGTCTTCTCATGCAAGGGAAACAAAAGCTAATACAAATGGGATTGCATCAAACTGAAAAGCTTTTGCACAGCGAAGGAAGCCATCAAAAAAATGAAAAGGCAACCAAGTGAATGGAAGAAGAGTTCTGCAAAGCATATACCCGGTAAGGAGTTAATATCCAATACATATAAAGAATTTGCACAACTTAGTATCAAACAAACAACCTGATTAAAAAATAGATGACGTTTTTCCAAAGAAGACCCAGAAGTGGCCAGCGAGACACATGAAAAGATGTTCAACACCATCAGAGTAAGGTAAATCAAAAATACAATGTAGGGGCACCTGGATGGCTCAGTGGGTTAAGCCACTGCCTTCGGCTCAGATCATGATCTCAGGGTCCTGGGATCGAGCCTCGCATCGGGCTCTCTGCTCAGCAGGGAGCCTGCTTCCCCCTCTTTCTCTGCCTGCCTCTCTGCCTACTTGTGATGTTTCTCTCTGTCAAATAAATAAAATCTTAAAAAAAAAAATACAATGTAGTATCACCTCATCTCTGTCAGACTGACTATTATCAAAAAGACAAAAAATAATTATTGATGAGGATGTGGAGAAAAGGGAAATGTAGTAATATTCTTGGTGGGTGTATAAAGTGATAAAGCCACTATGGAAAAAAGTATGGCGAGTCCCCCAAAAAATAAAAATAAAACTACCAAACAATCAAGCAATTCAACCTCTGGATTTTTATCTAAAGAAAAGGAAAACACCAATTCAAAGAGATATGTGCACCCCTATATTCATTGCTGCATTATTTACAATAGCCAAAATAGGGAAGCAACTTAAGTGTCCACTGACAGATGAATGGATAAAGAAATCATGGTACATACACACAATGCAATATTACTCAACCATAAAGAGGAATTAAACCTTGCCATTTGCAATAATATGAATAGACCTAAAGAGTATCATGCTAAGTGAAATAAGTCAGACAGAGAAAAATAAATACTGTATGACTTCGTCATATATGAAATATGAGAAACAAAACAAGAGCAACAACAATGAAAACGAGAAACAGACTCAGACAAGGGAAACAAATTGTTGGTTAGCAGAGCAGAGAAGGGTTGATGGGTAGATGAAATAAGTAAAGGGGATTAAGAGGTACAAACTTCCAATTATAAAATAAGTCATGGGGATGTAATGTAGCATAGGGAATACAGTCAATAATATTGTAATAACTTTGTATGGTGACAGATGGTAATTACATTTGTCATGGAAATCATTTCATAATATATAAAAATATCAAATCACTCTAATAACACTTTAAACTAATAGGATATTTTATATCAATTATACTTCAATTTTTAAAAAGAGATAATCAACGAATGTTTGTTACATAAATGAAATTACAACCTGAATGTGTATCACCACATATTTGTAAAACAGTGGGTTTTTTTCTCTGCTTCAGGAAACAATATGTTATCACTGAATAAATTTTTAAAAATTCAGAAAGGTCTAAAAACATAAAAGAAGAATAATCCTTATTTCTATGACTCAGGCATTACCTAACTTTCTGTTTTGATTCCAGTTTATTTTTTTTTAATAGACATATAAGGTATTTTTATCCCCAGGGGTACAGGTCTGTGAATCACCAGGTTTAAACACTTCACAGCACTCACCA
>NC_081568.1:52559848-52732602 GCF_022355385.1 Mustela nigripes
ATGACCTGAGCCGAAGACAGCGGCTTAACCCACTGAGCCACCCAGGTGTCCCTTTTCTTTTTTTAATTTAATAACTAATAACTTTAGTAACTATTGAGAGATATGAATTTAGTGCCATTGTATTGCCTGTAAGGTGACTGTTACTGTATATTATCTCTGTTCCTTTCTGATCTACTACTTTTAGGCTCTCTCTTTGCTTAGAGGATCCTTTTCAATATTTCCTGTAGAGCTGGTTTGGTGTTTGCAAATTCTTTCAGTTTTTGTTTGTCCTGGAAGCTTTTTATCTCTCCTATTTTCAATGAAAGTCTAGCTGGATATAGTATTCTTGGCTGCATGTTTTTCTCATTTAGTGCTCTGAATATATCATGCCAGCTCTTTCTGGCCTGCCAGGTCTCTGTGGATAAGTATGCTGCCAATCTAATATTTTTACCATTGTATATTATAGACTTCTTTTCCCAGGCTTCTTTCAGGATTTTCTCTTTGTCACTAAGATTTATAAATTTTACTATTAGGTGATGGGGTGTGGACCTATTCTTGTTGATTTTGAGGGGGGTTTTCTGCACCTCCTGGATTTTGATGCTTGTTCCCTTTGCCATATTAGGGAAATTCTCTCCAATAATTCTTTCCAATATACCTTCTGCTCCCCTCTCTCTTTCTTCTTCTGGGATCCCAATTATTCTAATGTTGTTTCGTCTTATGTTGCCACTTATCTCTCAAATTGTCCCCTTGTGGTCCCGTAGCTGTTTGTCCCTCTTTTGCTCAGCTTCTTTATTCTCTGTCATTTTGTCTTCTATATCTCTAATTCTTTCTTCTGCCTCATTTATCCTAGCAGTGAGAGCCTCCATTTTTTATTGCACCTCATTAATAGCTTTTTTTATTCAACTTGGTTAGATTTTAGTTCTTTTATTTCTCCAGAGAGGGCTTTTATATCTCCCAAGAGGGTTTCTCTAATATCATCCATGCCTTTTTCGAGCCCAGCTAAAACCTTGGAATCGTCATTCTGAATTCTAGATCTGACATATTACCAATGTCTGTATTGATTAGGTCCCTAGCCTTTGGTATTCTCTTGTTCTTTTTTTTGTGTTGAATTTTTCTGCCTTGTCATTTTGTCCAGATAAGAGTATATGAAGGAGCAAGTAAAATACTAAAAGTGTGGCAAAGACCCCAGGAAAATACACTTTAACCAAATCAGAGTAGATCACAAATCATGGGGGGGGAGAAAGGGGATATAAAGAGGTTCAGAAAAAAAAAAGAAACAATTAAAAAGAGAAAACAAATAAAGAAAAAATACAAAAAAGAAAATATATATATATTACATAAACTAGTTAAAAAACGTTAAAAAAGAAAAGGGTAAAAGTTAAAAAAAATTTAGCAGAAGAAAAAAAAATTTTGAAAAAAAATTAAATTAACTGCAAGACTAAAGAATCATGGGGAGAAAGCCATGAGTTCCGTGTTTTGCTTTCTCCTCCTCTGGAATTCCGCTGCTCTCCTTAGTATTGAAACTGCACTCCTTGGTAGGTGAACTTGGTCCTGGCTGGATTTCTTGTTGATATTCTTGGGGAAGGGCCTGCTGTAGTGATTCTCAAGTGTCTTTGCCCCAGGTGGAATTGCACCGCCCTTATAAGGGGCCGGGCTGAGTAATCAGCTTGGGTTTGCTTTCAGGAGCTTTTGTTCCCTGAGTGCTTTCTGTAGAGTTCCGGAGAACAGGAATGAAAATGGTGGCCCCCAGTCTCCAACCCGGAAGAGCCAAGGGCTTGGGGCCCCACTCCTCAGTGTGCCCTCTGAGAATAGTGCCCAATCACTCCTGTCTCCCTGGCCTCTGGCTACGCTCCGAGCTCACCCAGCCTGTGACTGGTTCAAGGTACCCGTGAGCTGAGAGTTCACTCCTCGGCTCTGTCTCTGTAGCCGGCTTCCCATTCTAATACCTGCAAGCTCTGTGACACTCAGACACCCCCAATCCTTCTGTGACCCTGCAGGACCTGGGGCCACACTGACCCCACGTGGGCTTCACCCCACTTTAGCCTCTGGAGCGATGTCCCTCAGTGGAGAAGACTTTTAAAAGTCCTGACTTTGTGCTCCGTTGCTCCGCCGCTTGCTGGGAGCCGGGCCATCCCCCAGCGGTCTATTCTCTCGTCATTTTGGATTCACTGCTCCGCCAGTCCTACCTTTCAGAAAGTGGTTGATTTTCTGTTTCTAGAATTGCTGTTCTTCTCTTAGATCTCCCGTTGTATTTGTAGGTGTTTGAAATGTTTAGATAAGATATCTAGCTGATCTCCTGCTACCTGATGTAGTCTCAGCCTGCTACTTCTCTGCCATCTTGACTCCTCTTTGTTCCAGTTTTTATGTGCCTATATGGTATCTCCATTTCACAAAACATATATTAATGAAGTAGTGCATTTCACTATTTCCACTTAAAATTGCAATAAAGATTATTCCATGTCATTTCATAATCTACAAAATAATCATTTAACAACTACTTAGTGGTCTATCATTTGGGTACCTTTGCATAATTTTAACCAGTCCCCATTATTTAGTTATGTAAGTAGCTTTTATTTTTTTTAAATTATAGATTATAATCAACCTCTGTATTAAACTTGCCTCTATATTTTATTTTCCAGTAAAATTCTTGATAAGGCTGCCCACAAATTAAAATGAAAATCAATTCAATTTTATCAGCTTTGATTAGACAATAAACATAAGGATGTAACAATAAAAATGCCCATATTTTAGAAGATATGGGTACCATGAGGTAGATACACTATGCTACAAATGGGCAATATGCATTTCCAGTTTCTCCAAGATTCATTAGCCCAAGTCCAACAAGTCAGACACTCGGCCATTCAGTTCTCTACAACCAGAAAAGAAATCTGAAGAAGATATTCATTTATTCAACAGCTTCTTAACCTCCTATTAATTTCATCTCATTGGATCTTAGAACACATTCTTAACCTATGTCCACCAAATTATTTGTATATTTTATGGGCAGCAGAGGCCATGGAACTTATTAATTTGAAGGAACAGTGGAATGTAAGAAAATGCAAGGAAACAACCATTCTCTTGGCATAAACATCCATTTAATGAAGAGCAAACTTAGACTTGCTCACTTAATTCTAAGAATCTCTCTAGTCCAGGTTGCTATATTCACTAATACTTTCCAAATCACAATTCTTCTACTCTTGCCTCCTTTTCAATCTATTTTAATTAGAAAGTTACTTATATCATCCATGTTTAATATTGTAAACTGGGTGTCCATGGAAATTATGCTATTTTACAATTAGGAGAGAAGGAGAACTTTGCTAGGCAATAAATCATGGCAATCAGTATTGCGAAAATGATATTTTTATACAATTTGTTTCCTTTTTATTAAAAAGAAAAAAAGTCACAGGATCCTGACTTTTCTTTGGATATAAATGTAGTGGAAAAATAAATCAAGATCTTCTCATCTCTTGGCCAAAAGTGGGCAGGAAGTCAAAGATCTTCTTCCTAGAAATTAAATCTTAAGCAGAAGGATCTACAGATTAAAAGAACTTTGAGTCACTCATCTAACAAAAGTGCTCTATGAAGACCATCCACTGGGTCCTAGGTGGGTCAGCTGGCTAAGGGTCTACCTTCAGCACAGGTGATGATCCCAGGGTCCTGAGATCAAGCCCTGTGTCAGGCTCCCTGTCCCTGCATCTCCCTCTGCCTCTTCACATCCTCCAGCTTGTGTTCTCTCTCTCTCTCTCAAATAAATAAATAAAATCTTTTTAAAAATAAAGACCATCCATTTCTGCTACTTAAATTTTCAGAATGACTGTGGTCATTTTTTAAATTTATATCATCATACTTTGGTTCAATTCTCTGAACTACTCTGTATCCTTCCAACAAATACCCACTTTGCTTAAGCTTATCATAGTACTTTTTATTTGGTTGCAACTAAAGAACCATAATGGATACAGAGAGCAAAGACCAAATGTGGTAATAGTAGAAATATGCAAAGTACCTTTATATTCCTGAGTACAGCAAATGGTGGAAATATAATACACCCCAGTACTGAAAGGAAAATAGAGGTTTTCTCTATAGAAAAAGTGCCACATGTCTCAAAAAGCTTGACTTATGTATAACTCAAGGCTTCTTCTCTATAGGCCCAGGTCTTGCTTCAAAGATACTCTTAATGAGTTAATCCTACATCACAGATATTCTTATGAGTTAATCATGAAAGAGTAATCTTAATGTTATACATACAAGAATATTTAAAGATTTGAATGAATATACACTGTTTCTAGTCTACCATTTTTAAAACACTTTAAGGCAGAATATTTAATATTGAAAAGAATTAGATCCCTTGACCAAAACCACAATAAGAAATAAGAGAAAAGACACTCTTAAAAGTAATTTTGTTCCTAGAACCCCTGTAGTTTCAACATTTATCACTCTTTATATTACATATGGCATTTTGCAAAGAGGCAGAAAAATAAGCCCTTTCCCTAAATGGTCCATCTTTGTTTCTCTCCTCCAACAGTTCTAAATTATAATTATTGGGAAATTAAAAGTGGCATTAGTTTAAGGTTATTCCCTCTGAATAAGTGGAGTCAGAAGTTCTTTCTTACTTAATGGATTAAAATGTTCAAGCAGTATTACCAAAGAATAGGCAGCCATCCAGGAATAATAGGAAAGAATATTTAGGGAAAAATGGAATATGATGTAGACAAATTTCTATTGTTTTCCTTTCCTACACATCTCTTCTCCCAATCTTCAATTTCATGCATTTATAATACAAGTTTTTCTAGTTCACCTCTATAGATAAAATGAATTAAAAACTTAAAATATTCTTCATCGATTGCCAGTTATCAATGTTCTGAAGGGCTTTTAAGGCATCTAATAATTTTTAAAACATAGTTTTCTTTGGTCAATAAAAAAGTCCATAATGGTATTTGACAATAATATTTTACATTTTACTTACTTAGTTGTACATTTGATTACTCATATCCAAACAGGAAATTGGTATTTTTTTTCACTGAAGTTTAAAACCTTATAGACATTTATTTATAGACATTTATGTCTATAAAATGATAAATGAAGAATTAAAAAGATGTTAGGGGTGTTCCAAGAAAGAAATAAAGAACTAGAATCAACTGCATTTTCAGGTTGGGAAAGTAATGACTGCTTTCTGATGGCCTTTGGAAAGTGTAGCAACATGGGAGAAGTGAGAGATTCCTATTTTATTTATTTGAAATCATAACCTATTTTATACAGAGAAAATACTAAATATAACGTTTAAAGTTTGTTAGATATATGTTTTAAACAATGATAAAACAAGTACCTAGCACCCAGAAACCAGCTTAAGCAAAAGAGCCGTACAACTGTTTCTGAAAACCTCTGGGTGTTCCTCCCTGAATAAAGCCCCTCCATAGCCCTGAGATGTAACTCCTGCATTTTTCATCATCATTTGATTTTCCATAGACTAATCATATAGACTAATCATACATCTGGGCATATCCCTAATCAAAAACCTTGGTCATGCAATTTTTAAGGTTTATTTAGACATTGCCACAGCTTTTTTTTCATCCAGTCTTTGCAAGCATTGTGTTTTTGAAATCCATCTATGATCCATTACCAAATAAGAAGGCACTGTACACACAAATAAGAATTTATTTATCCAGTTTTAAATGATGCACATCTGTTTTCCTCTATTAAGAAAAAAAATCATTAAAAAAGAAAAAAATCTTGAGATATAGATATAGATAGATATATAGATAGATATAGATATAGATAAATCATATTTAAGTGATAATATGTCGCTTAAATATACCTAAGACTTTCTCCAAAGTCTAAGTCTGGGTGTAGAATTGCTGGTTCTTAAGACCCCTGTGTGTGTCTTCCTTAAGAGATAATGCTAGCTTGTTTTCTGAAGGGATTTTATCAGCTTTATACTTCCACCATCAGAATATGCATTCACATCGCTCCACACCTTGGCCAACATTCCATAATTTTGTATTTTTTAAAGACTCATTTATTTGAGAAAGAATACTTAAGCAGGGGGAGGGGCAGGAGAGAGAAAATCCCAAATAGATCCCCCACCAAGTGTGGAGCCCCAGGTGGGGCCCAGTCTCACTAACTAGAGATCACAATGGGAGCCAAAATCAAGAGTCAGAAGCCCAGCCATCTAAGTCACCAGGTGTCCCAATAATTTCATATCTCTTAAAACTTTTGCCAGACTGGTACATGTGAAATAAAGTCACTCCATGGCTATCATTTGCATCCCTCTGCATACTATTAATAGTGGATCTCTACGTTTTTTGCCATCCCTATTTTCCTTTTCTGTGAAATGCTTGCTCTATCTTGATCATATTTTTAATGATTTGAATTTTTTATTGACATATAAGAGTCTTTTACACAGTCTGGATATTAACCTTATGTCAATCACAAGTATTATAAATATATCATAGTTTGGGGCCCAGTTGCATTTACTGATTTATGATATATTTTGATAACTGTAAGTTATTTTTAATGTTCTTTAAATTTATTAACTTTCTCCTTTATAGCTTGAATTTCTCTGTCAAGTTTAAGAAGAACATTTCTCTAAAAATATAAAATAATATCTCTTCATATTTAATGTCACCAGGAACTGGTGTTTGGGTGGGGATCTATGGAAGGAAAGTGGGATTCAACTTCATCCTTCCATATAAACAACAAAGTATCCAAGAACTTCTTTATGCCTAAATCTACCCTTTTTTCAGTTATCTGTGCAGCACCTCTTTAAGAGATAGTTTCCACTAAATAAAATTTGAGTATGTGAATGTATTTCTAGGATTCCTAGTATTCCACTGATTGGCTTCTCTTTCAGCAAGAGTTTGTTTGCACCTGCTGTTGCCTTTCCCTGGAAACCATCTCCCAAAGGGCTCTGCTTGCTCACTCTTGTATCCTCTTAGGTCTTTTCTCAAATTTTTTTCTAACAATTTTAGGTCTTTTCTAACAATTTTAACCTAAAATAATCACTAATCTCCCATTTTTAAAATCCTGTATCACATTTTTTATCTTCACCATTTCTTTGTATTTATATTTACTTGTTTATTGCCTGTAACCTCCCTTAGAATGTAGAACAACGAATACTGAGACCCTGTTTGTATTGCTCATTTGTGCATCTTCAGTGCTTCTGGAATAATCTTGGATACAGCAGGCATTTAATAAAATTCCACTTAAGGAGGGGTGCCTAGGTGGCTCAGTGGGTTGAAGCCTCTGCCTTCAGCTCAGGTCATGATTCCAGGGTCCTGGGATTGAGCCCTGCATTGGGCTCTCTGCTCAGCAGGGAGCCTGCTTCCCTTCCTCTCTCTCTGCCTGTTGCTCTGTCTACTTGTCATCTCTGTCTGTCAAATAAATAAGTAAATTTTTAAAAAAATAGCACTTAAGGAATAAATGAAGACATGCCATTAGTGAGAAATGCTGGACAAGTTGCTTCATAATTCTGAATAGTACTTTTTAGATGTCAATATTATTTCCTTTTTTGCAGGGTAAACCTTATGAATAATGTTTGTTTTATACCTACCACAGTGCCTGGCACCTAGAAAGTACTTACTAAATAGTAAATAATATTATATATAGTGCCCTGATGAGGTAAAAAAAAAAAAAAAAAAAAAGATGCGAATTATCATCAAGGAAACCTCAAACACAAAGACATGAAATATCAAAGGAAACATGTACACTCTTATTTGATGATAGTAAAAGAAAGAAAGATGAAAAAAGAAATAATCTTCTTGAACTACTTTAAACAAAAGAGGGAATCCATTAGGAGATTCTAGTGGTACCTCACAGAACACAAGATTGCGAATAGGGGACCCCAGAATCCTCTTCCTCTCTCATTGCTGTTTTCCTCTGCAATGAATCTAAGGTCACCCTCACTGCAATCAGTTTTCTGTTTTTCAGTTTATACAGCAGACACAGACTACTGACTTTATAAGTTATGTTCAGCCAGTCAAAGAGGGGCTGATCTTATTTTTCAATCTCAATGCCAAATTATCCCTAAAAGAACTGACCACAAATAGGCATTCATTCTCACTATACTTTTTTGAATGTTAACTTAGTATCTGATCTTTGAGCAGCAGCTCAAAAAGAACCATAATAGGAAGGCACAGTTTAATGAAAAGACCATTACTCTGAAAGCTAAAAGACCTTGTTTCCCGTATTAACCAGCTGGGAAAATTCAGAGAAGTTGTTGTACAGTAAAAGAATTAAATATTTTTTGTTGCTTTAAAGTTTCATAATTCAATCCTTTTAATGATAGCTCAAATTCCACGGTATGTTGATGGCTATAAATAACAATTTTTTGGCTTCTTAATCTATGTGTTTTTTTTCTATATCCCTCAGCTAAAGTTGCAATCATATGATTCTACAATGAATTACTAGGTTCAAACATAAATCCCTTCTTTACAGAGACACCAAAAAGGAGAATTTATTTTCTTCCAAAGTTAAAGATAGATATTGAGACTGACTTTCATATCATCAGACTCTTATTTCACCTGATATACTGAATGGCTCCAAAAGGGCAAGGACTGAGACGTATCTATTTTTCTTCCCTCATTTGACCTAACATTCCTCAGGAGAGGTCACTCCTATAGTGACAGCTTCTTGCAAACTCTGACAGTACAATCACCAATTAAAGTATCTCTTTTTCCTGACGGTCAGTACCCATTTTATTCTGGATGTGCAATTTGGCCTCTTTCTGTCATAAAACCCCTCTCCTGGATGAAGCCTTGATTTCTCTTATACCACAGATGTTTCAGCCCACTGAAATCTCATCCACATGCTACTAATTACTTTTCTCTTTACAGCCCTCAGTTTGAAAGGCACTATCCACAGGCAAATGAAGCACAAAAGCAAGTAAATAATAGTTTGCAAATGATACAGACAGCAAAGCCATGGACATAAAAAGAATAAAACAGTATGTCAACAATTGTACAACAGTAATGTAGGTCAGATTCATACATGAAGAAGAATGACTTAAGGGACCAAAGGTTGCTCTTTTTAGGCAATTACCAGATGCCAGATACTAGACTGAATGTTTAAATAGGTTATCTCATTTAATCCTGCCATAAAAACTTCATTTTAAAATGAGGGAAAGGAGCTTTGGAGAATTTTTTTCCAAAATTACACAGAAAAAAAAAAAAAGACTCTTTGGTACAAGTTCATAAACTTAAATGCTCACAGGAACCAAACAAATAAAATAAGTGAATAAATTAGGTGTGGTCCTTGCATATTAAATAAGAAGAAATGTTCTTCCTCTCTGCAGTTCAGAGTATATGCTCTCAGAGCAACTTTCAAGTATGTAATTCAGTATCATTAACCATAATCTTATATTTTCTCACCACAAAAAAAGAAAGGTAATTATATGACATGATTATGCTAATGGTATGGTATAATCATTATGCAATATGTAAGTATATCAAATCAACACCCTATATGCTATGAACTTACACAATGTTATATATCAATCATATCTCAACAAATCCAGAAGAAAAAAGAATATACTCTCCCATTCCTTAAAATCCCCATTCTCTAGAGACAAACCATAAGAGACTCTTAATCTCACAAAACAAACTGAGGGTTGCTGGGGGGAGGGGTTAAGGAAGAGGGTGATTGGGTTATAGACAATGGGGAAAGTACGTGCTATGGTGAGTGCTGTGAAGTGTGTAAACCTGGCAATTCACAGACCTGTATCCCTAGGGCTAATAATACATTATATATTAACAAAAAAATTTTTTTTAATCCCCACCCTCTAGATCAATTATTCATTTTTATGGGTATGAATATTTCTCTATTGTAAGAAACGCAACAGTGTGGAAGAAATGGTCACTGCTTTTGACACAGCTTTGGAGTCAGAATAACAATATAGAAGGATAGAAGCTAAAGCAAATTGCAAAGGGCATGTCTTAACTAACTGGAAGAGCAAATAGAGTAACTATGCTGCTAATAGTTCTGCTGGGAATAAAGACACAGTGGCCAGACCTCATTTGCCAAGGGCAGATGCAAGTGTAGATCTTTACATGCAATCTTTCAATTTCCAAATGCTGGCTCAAACATTTTTTAAAAAAATTTATGCCAAATAAAATATATACACGGAGCTCCATTTTTCAAAGATGTAGTAAATAAAAATGAAGACTGGATAGCACAAATCTGGGTTTGAAATTTAACTATGCCTTATAACTATCTAATCCTCAGTTTCCTCACTTGTAAAAGGAGGATAAAAATAAGTAAGAGGATTACATGAGATAACAAACTCAGGGCACTCAACACACAGTAAATGGTAAATAAACGTTAAGTTCTCTTTATATTAAGTAAATGAGTTGAGATTTCAAACAAAGTTTACCTTATTCCAAGGTCCATCCTTTTCCCATTATAGTATTCTAAAGAACAAGCTGAAGATCCTTCATGGTGTTTTAAGGATCTCTTTCTAGTAACAGTCCATCATATAGTTGCATTGGCCCCTCTACAATTTGATTAATCTCATGAATTTACTTTAGCTACCACACTCAGAAAGCTAAACATTGGCTTTGAGCATGAATAAAAGGAAATTCAAACTGGCTTAAAGATAAAGATCTTTATTAACTCAATTGTGCCACAAAAACCATGTGTGTTTTCTACATCGCACTCTGCCTTCTAATATGTTTGCATATTCCTAAAACTGGCTTACTTTTTGATCCTGCGATGGCTGCTAATACCCTCGGATTTGTGCTTCCTCATTTATAGCTAGCAGGAAATTTATTTTGTACAGAATTCTCAATAAAAACATGTAATTTCACTGACTGGATCAGTTTAGGTGACACAGGAACAGGATGGCAACCTTGAACCAAAGTAACCAATGAAATGCTCTGATTGGTTTAGCCTCGAGTTTTGGCTCCATCACTAGATGCCCAAATAGAAACTGGCAACTATATGGAAAAGGGATTAAGTAGAAGGTTATCAAAGAAGATATCAAATATCCACTTCACTAGCTTAAAAAAATTTTCTTTTGGAGAATCGAAAGGTCATATAAAATAAGTTTTATCACCAGGTACTATTGACATAGCCATGGACTGATACTAGTTATACTCAGTGATAATGTTACATTAAATAATGCCACTCTTTAAGACAAAATAAAGGGACATTTAGAATCACCGACTCTTAAAGCTTAAAAGCTAGGAAAAAATCTTAAACATCAGCTGATACAAAATATCTATACAATAAATAAAATGGTGTCTGAAGAGCATAAATGGCATGCATAACATCAAACTTAAAAGTTAGTTATAACTAGGGCACCTGGGTGGCTCAGTTGGTTAAGCGACTGCCTTTGGCTTGGGTCATGATCCTGGAGTCCTGGGATTGAATCCCACATTGGACTCCCTGCCCAGCAGGGAGTCAGCTTTTCCTGCTGGCCTCTGTCCTCTCATGTTCGCTCTCTCTCTCTCTCTCAAATAAATAAATAAAATCATTAAAAAAATTTTTTTTAAATTTGTTATAACTAGAATCCATATTTTTTACTCATATATCCATTTTAAGCAGCTTAAAACAAATGCATAAGACTCAAATCTCAAACCTCCTCTTAAAGAAAAGTTAGACTGATAAAACATAGATTAATTTTTAAATCAGACATACATTTACTGAGCACTTATAAGGGAAGAAAACTGATGGATTTCTACTTTGGGATTAACAACATAATAATCTCTATCTCTGCCTGAATACATGCTATGATCCTACATAGCTGTTTCATTTTGCTTAATATTTTCAAGTTCTCCAACATATAGTAAGTGAGAAAGTAAAGGAAAAGAAACAGGAGGAATGAAGATGGGAAAGCAAGGAAAAGAAACAATTACTAGATCTTGTATTTTGTTAAAAGTAACTCTCTCTTAAGGTTTTCAGATTTTAAAAAAAACTATACTGTTCTTTCACTCTATCTCTGCCAACTTCAAAAATCACGAACAGAAGTAGTTAGCAATGCAATATCAAAAAAATGCTTCACTTGATAGAAAAATCAAATTCATTAGAAGGTACATCTTTAAAAGTTTAGGGATAACAAAAGTAATTAAATCTGTGCCCTATGCTTGCTCCTACCCTAAAAGCTCAGACTTTGTGTTTTCATAACCTTCCACGAGATTCCATAATTGTATCCTCTAAAAAGTAATGAATCTGTACAAGTCTAAAACAAGGGGGAGGAAAAGAAGAAAAATGAACAAAGACTTCACAAAGACTTTTCTCAAAACATACACTTTTCAATCTCACTGTTCTCCCTGGTATTTTCCTCACATAAAAAGGTATGATTTAGGGGCACCTAGGTGGCTCAGTCAGTTAAGCAGTTGAGTCTTTATTTCAGCTCAGGTCATTATCTCAAGGTCCTGGGATAGAGCCCCACATCCACTTAGCATGGAGTTTGATGAAGGATTCTCCTTTTCTCTCTCCATGTCCCCCATTCCTTCTTGCACATGCTCTCTTTCTAAAAAGAAATTTAAAAAATTTTTTAAATGTCTAAAATAAATTTTTAAAATTAATTTCTAAAATAAATTTAAAAAAAAATTTTAAGGGAAGGATGATTTATAGCCTAGCTTAATGGAATACTGATTCTAATATTAAGACTCACTATATCCTGGATGAAACTATTCTGACAAGTAAGAGAAAATAGGTTGAAAAGGCCAACTTTTGTTTTTAAATAAAAAACTGAAGATTGAAAAAATTTTTTTCATTTATCTGTCAATAATAGCCTTCTTGGACAATGTAGCTATCATTAGGTATCCCTAATCACTGGGAAATAAATATTTATAGATTCTATGTAGCTGCACAGAAAGTAATCCTTGAACTACTTCATCCACTACTCCAAGTAGTTTGTTGGGTGTTATTGATCATAGCACCTATCACTTCAGCAAAAAATATTGGAGTAGTGTGAAAATGATTTCTGTAACAGAAAGCATCAGATTCCTTTCTGCAGAGGGAGTCAATCTTGCATCAGAAAATGCACTGCTGGGACGTCTGGGTGGCTCAGTTGGTTAAGCGGCTGCCTTCAGCTCAGGTCATGATCCCAGCATCCTGGGATCGAGTCCCACATCGGGCTCCTTGCTCAGCAGGGAGCCCGCTTCTCTCTCTGTCTCTTCCTGCCTCTCTGTCTGCATGTGCTTGCACGCTCTCTCTCTGACAAATAAATAAATAACATCTTTAAAAAAAAGAAAGAAAGAAAATGCACTGCTGAAAAAGTGAGCTATGGGAAAGTGCAAGTGACTACAGTTTGGCAAAAGCAAAAACAATGGAAAAGAGGTAAAAATTCTCAGCACTAAAAATAAACAAAGCACTACAAAGAAAAAGTATCCTCTTTGGCTTGCTTTTAATTACTCACTTTATTAATTACTTGCTTTAATTACCTATTCTACAGAGAACCAAAAGTGGGGAAAGAGAACAAAAAAGAGAGAATAAGGGGCAAAGAGGACCACAAAACACAACCAGGGAATCAGAAGCTTAATTTATGGAAATAGCTACAGAACTCCTAAAAACAGGAGTTCTTACAGTGATAGTTTAAGTTACATGTTTCCTCAGTGTAAAACTCTCCAGATACTCAAAAATTCAGGAAAACCTAAAAAAAAAAATCCCTTAAATAAATGATTAGGTGAAAAATGAGGGGAAAGGCTGAATCTTACTGCTGAGTTCAGGAATGAAACACAGACAGAGATGGACAGACAGTTCCCAAACTAACCTTGTTCATGACGAAGGTTGTTTCATTCATCTCCAAGACCTAAAATAGTGCCTGGCACTTACCAGATGCTCAGTAAATATTTGTTGGTGGAATACTTGAATGCAGGAGTGAAGGAATAAAGATTCTCAAATTCCCAAAGGCAGCACTGACTCAGAAAAGTTAAGTCCCTCAGGAACCATGAAAATCTTGAAGAGGTGGTTGTACTGTAATTAGGGTATGAAATGAAATTTCAAGACACCTCATCAAAATCCTACAGCTCAAAAAAATCCTGGTTAACATCCAGGTTAACATTTAAGACTTAAAAATCAAGTTTGAAGAATAAATACTACTATAAGTGGAGTTTTTAAAATCTTAAGTATTTTGTTTGTCTGCCTTTAATTACTTGCTGTAGAGAGAATCACAAGGTTTTCAAAGTCAGTACTAAAGTAAATGTCCAGAGCATAATTTACAACCACTGGAAGAAAAGCGTCCTACAATAATAGCTTTATAGAACTCTAAATGGATCAAACGCTTCTCTATCAGTATTCATTTTGAAGGAGTAAAGGGTTAAACATAACAAATTACCTCACAACTTTGTGTCTTTAAAAGAGCAATAAATATGTACTACCTCACAGTTTCTGTGTGGATCATGAGAGCTGCCTAACCTAGGAGCTCTGGCTTCAAGTCTCACATAAGATTGCAACCATCGTGTTGGCCAAGGTTACAACTATCTACAGGATTTCTTCCAAGATGGCTCATTTGCTTAGCTGGCAGGTTGGTGCTGTCTCTTGGCAGAAGACCTCACTTTCCTGACATGAGAGCCTCTCTACTGGGGTTGCTTAAGTGTCCTCATGACAAAACAGCTAACTTTCACCAAAGCAATAATTCAAAAGAAAAGAAGACAGAAGCTGCGATGTTTTTTATGCCTCCTGGGAGTGACACACCATCACCTCCTCCACATTTAATTCACTAGAGGAAAGTTACTAAGTTTAGCCAGCTCATAGTTAAGAGGAAGAAAATTAGGATCCAGTTTTTATAGAAAAGAGTGTCAAAGACTTGGGGGACATATTTTAATATAAGCACTATGATATTAAATACTCATAATTACTATGAGTCCAAGAAACTTCAGTACTATGTTATAAAGTTGTGTTTTAAAAGTATGTTTTACTTCAATAATATAATCTAATTTAACAAATTCATGACCTGCTTTTTTTTTTTTAAGTTTTCATCTATCTATTTGACACAGAGAGATCACAAGTAGATAGAGAGGCAGGCAGAGAGAGAAGGGGAAACAGGCTCCCCACTGAGCAGAGAGCCCAACGCGGGGCTTGATCCCAGGACCCTGTGATCATGACCCAAGCTGAAGGCAGAGGCTTTAACCCACTGAGCCACCCAGGTGCCCCATGACCTGTTACTTTTTTTTTTTTTAAGATTTTATTTATTTATTTGTCATAGAGAGAGAAGTGAGAGCAAGCACAGGCAGACAGAGTGGCAGGCAGAGGCAGAGGGAGAAGCAGGCTCCCCGCCGAGCAAGGAGCCCGATGTGGGACTCAATCCCAGGACGCTGGGATCATGACCTGAACCTAAGGCAGCCGCTTAACCAACTGAGCCACCCAGGCGTCCCTGACCTGTTACTTTTAATACTACTATTGTAAGTCATTCTCAGACCCTTTTTAGAAGAGAAGGAAGAGAAAGAGGAGTCCACTTTGTTTCCTCCCATTGTTTCTTACTGTCTCTACCATGGTCAGGTGCCACCCTGATACGATCATTGTGGATGAGGGAATGTTATGTCTGGAGAGATCAGAGGCACATGCCCTTTTCTGAAAACCAGGATAATGTCAACACCTTAGAAGCCTGTGGTCTGCAAGTGGAAAAGAAGTAATATACCAGAGGGTTTGGAAGCATGGCTACCTAAGAAAGAGATTGTCGGTAGCCAGAAAACAAATGTCCACTAATAGATGTCATTTAACTTTTCTTCTTTCAGGTATATTAGTTTTTCTATTAAAACAACATCATTCTTGTGGCACCTGGGTGGCTCAGTAGGTTCAGCACCTGCCTCTCGGGTTCCTGGGATGGAGCATAATATTGGGCTCCCTGCTCAGTGGAGAGTCTACTTCTCCCTCTTCCTCTGGCACTCCCTCTTCTTGTGCACTCTCTCTAATAAATAAATAAAATCTTTTAAAACAACAGCAGCTGGAGCACCTGGGTGGCTCAGTGGGTTAAGCCCCTGCCATCGGCTCAGGTCATTATCTCAGGGTCCTGGGATCGAGCCTTACATCTGGCTTTCTGCTCAGCAGGGAGCCTGCTTCCCCCCCCTCTCTGCCTGCCTCTCTGCCTACTTCTGATCTCTCTCTCTGTCAAATAAATAAATAAAATCTTTAAAAAAAAAAAACAGCAACAAAGTTCTTTAAAACTTGATGAAATGATTTAATGATTTGAACACTAATGAGAATCTAAAAATTTTTAAATTTCCTAAATCACAGCAGTAGTTCTCAGAAAGAGAGAAGTACATCACAGAATGGGAATACTAATGAAAACACTCGGTTATTTTAAAATTAAGCAGTATTACTCCTGCATTTTACTATTATTTTAGCAAATTAGAAATGCATTATTTAGCAAATTAGAAGGAAACTAGTCAGTGAAGAATAAAATATTCCTTTGTTAGGTCACACTATAAAGAATGTTAAAATTAGATATTATATACAGTTCCCTAACACCAAATCAGCAAAGTCTGAGAGGCTGATACATTTTTATTCCATTTTTCCATCCTTATTCATTATTTCTAACACTTATTTAATTAAAACTTGGGTATCTCCAAATGAACTTGAAAATAGTTTTTAAACACAGACATCAATGCTTTGCATTCTAACAAAGGACAATGTCTGAATGGTTACATGTATACATTCCCAGAGAATATAAAAGTATTTATAGGCATTGTAGTGAGTCAAAATGAAATGGTACTTCATTAAAATTACTTTAGAGAGACAAGAGTTACTTTTGCCCATTGGATATGAAAATGAACTACTAGCTTACTACATTTCCTTTTAAAGGAATTGCTTTAAGAACACAAGTTATTTTTACCTTAATGTACACCACAACAAGAAAAAAACAACAAAAGAAACTGTCATGATGAAAACATTCAGATGAAGAATTGCTGCCTTTAGGCAACACACAGAATGTTACCATCAGATTTTGCAAAACAATAAATACTTGATATGTTTTTAAGGATCCACTACAAAAGTATTTTTATGAGCAATCATATTGGATCTTAAGGCTCTTATGTTTATTTAAGCTACTGATTAATCACTTATCAATTTCAATAACAAAAGGTCACATATTATTGACATCCATGAAGGAAAATTAACATTAAATATTAGAGATCTTTCTTAAATAATGCATTGTTTAAATAACCAGACCTGTTTTAATTAACATTTTTTATTGCATGTTTATTTATATTAGGCAAGGGAATAATTAATATATAGACTACTGAGCCACTTCTCTGCAAAGTTCAGAGAAACCATGGAGGCCTACATTAACCAGCAATGGAAAAATATGATAGCTAGCTTACTCATAATGATCATATTTTACTCTGACATTGTGGGGAAAAAATGTAATGTGCATTTCCCTGTTGTACTTAAAAATTTTGTCATTCTAGGGGCACCTGGGTGACCCAATCAGTTGGACAACAAACTCTTGATTTTAGTTCAGGTTATGATCTCAGAGTTCTGAGATTGAGTCCTATGTCAGGCCCTGTGTTCAGCAGGAGTCCTCTTGGGGATTCTCTCTCCCTCTCTCTGGCTCTTACCCCCTTCACTTCTGCTCACATTCTCTCTTTCCCTCTCTCAAATAAATAAGTTACCTTAAAAAAAAATATATGTTATTCTATTTCCCATATACCATTCCCTCAAGGAGCTGCTAATATCATTGGAGAATTTGGACCACTGTACATAGAAGGATACCAAAATCCAGCTTAAAGGCAGTATATGAGTAAGTATTGTGTTTTAATGAAGTATCAGAGTTCACACAACTCCAAGACTGAATGCACTACGCAGACACATGCACACAAACACATGTCTCTCCAGCTAAGGCCCTATGAAGAACATCCTTCCTATTAGAAATAGAATTTATCAACAGATCTTTCAAAGATTCTAAGGGCAATATAATTAGTACCAATAAAAGATATATAACTCATCAATAGTTTAACATTTAACTGTTCATATGCAAATTCTAATATTGAGCATCTCTTCCTTACAGCAAGTTGTATTTAAGACTTACTTTCCAGAAAGACAGTTCCATATATGTCTATATGAAAGCAGAAAAAAACTCTTCTCTAGTGTTTTGTTTGCAAGTGTTAATAAGTGGAATCAAGGAAAGTAAGTTATTTTTGGTTTACCCTACGTTTTCAGCATATTTGCCATTAATCAGTGAGTACAGCATAATCAAATCTGATCTTTTGCATTGGATTGACAGGCATATCTAATAATATATATATTTAAGAAAACCACAAAAGTAATATTATCCAAGACTGATCCATCATAATAACTCATGATTAATTTTTGTCAAAAAAGATAATGAGACAGATTTTACTCAGGACTATTACAATAGGGGAAAATAGATACAGTATCAAGCCAGACTCAATTCCAAATATAGCAAGGTCAACTGGGAATTCATAGCCAATGAACAAAGTTGGGGGAAGTGGATGGAAAATTACTAAGAGGAAACAGAAATAAAGAGTATTCTGGCTGAGCTGACCTAACAGGAAGGAGTGTGCTGCAGACAGGCTAGGGCGATCAAACATCACTTCCAGGTTGGTGGAAGATGAGGAGCTGATCAGATACAATGAGAGATCTGCTATTGAGGATAGGGGAACTCCAGCTAATCTGACTTGATAGAGTTCTTGCTCAAAGTGGATTTTATAAGTAAGTACACAGATGTGTCTGGGAGAAAATTCAGGAACCTAGCTAAAGTCTGAGCAGGCAAAAAAAAAAATCTGTCAACATAAACATAGATGATTTTAGGATATATGCTGTTGTGATATCAATCACTACATGATCATTTTCCTAATCAATGTTTGGTTTTAAAAGGTTTTAGATGTGAACAAGCTCATCAGTAGGGTTTAAAAGAAGTGACTGGTTTTTGTTGCATAATTGTGACCAGAGGGAAGGCCATTCTATGCACGTTTCCAAAGTCCAAAACTATAAAGAAAGAAGGAGGCTGGTAGAGATATAAATATATATTTTTTTAATAAATATTTACATTTGAATAAAATATTTACAAAAGACACACTGGCCTCAGCACTATGCCCTAACCCTTTTAAGCAAACATCCACCTTAGATGTCTTTGCACTTGCTGTTTCCCCTACTTGGAACTCCCCTTGCCCAGGTCTCTGGATGACTCCCTTTCTTAGTTCCATCAAGTCTACTCAAAAATCACTTCTCAGGGGCGCCTGGGTGGCTCAGTGGTTTGGGCTGCTGCCTTCGGCTCGGGTCGTGATCTCAGGGTCCTGGGATCGAGCCCCGCATCGGGCTCTCTGCTCCGCAGGAAGCCTGCTTCCCTCTTTCTCTCTCTCTCTCTCTGCCTGCCTCTCTGCCTACTTGTGATCTCTGTCTGTCAAATAAATAAATAAAATCTTTAAAAAAAAGAAAAATCACTTCTCAGTGGGGCCCTTCACGACTATTCCACATAAAATACCACACCTCCCCATAAGAAAGAGACCTTCTTATCCCTCTTATCCTGCTTTATTTTTGTACAGAGCACTCACCATCTGACATACTTTGTGTTTGCTTGGTTATTTATTTTAGGTCTCCATTCCCACTCCAAATAAAAGCATGATTCATAAGGGTAAAGACTATTTTGCCATTGCCATATCCTCAGCAGCTACAATGGTGCCTGCTCCACAGTACCTGCTCAACAGAGTTTCATTAAATGTTTTGCTAAATGCTGCCAGATTACCCTCCCCAAATTTGGCATCAGTCATCACTATTCTGCAATGTTTAAGAATAATTGTGATTGCTTTCCTACATTTTCACCAACACTAGACATTATCAATGTTATTTACTTATTATCAAAAAGTAGGTGTAGCTTTATCAATGAATAGGCAAACTCCAATTTATAACCAAAACTGTATAACATATGTTGATATGTTCCCATGTGACAGACTATACAGAATGCAAACAGAAACAATGCAGATAAAATTTCACAGTTAATATCCTCAGTAGTTCATGCTCATGCTTTTTAGCTCTCATAATTAAAATGCGAATAAAATATATCTTCAAGGAAACCTAACACACTAATCCCTCTATTTCAAGAGAGCTTCTTTCAGTCAGCACCATTCTTCTGTGAAATATGCAGTCTCTCTAGCAGGTCTGAACAAAAGAATGAGGAAAATGCGCGGATCACTCATTTTCACTGCCCTCCTGTAGTCCTTTCAATATGTTTCCATGACAGAGAAAATTCAGAGGCTGAGGCACTCCAGTAAGATTTATAGGAGGCTTTAGCATAGATGTACATGAAAGATAAATTCAAATGGGCAATGAAAAGAGGGTTGTGGTAGGGATGAAAACATCCTGCATATGACATGAAGATCCCAAGGAGTTGTGGTTCCGGGGATGCAAACTCAGCCTTGTGAGCAGTCCTTGAGAATGACATTTTAAAAGAACATCAAGTAATTGGAAGACCAAGATGGAAATTGGCTTGGATTCCAAAACTACAGTCTCCATGCTGAAGTTTATAGCACACAGATTATCTTGAAAATCTCTTAGTGTTCAAAAATCATTGCCAGTCCCAATGTAGAAATTACAAAGGTGGGCCACCCTTTGAACAGTACTGAATTAATAAAATTATAGCATAAGCCAAAATTAGCACAATATTCTGCAATTTTTTTTTATTTTTAGGTTATTGTTTTCTGACATTTGAGAGGATTTTAAAAAGTAAAACAGATATCTTTCCAAATTGCAAGTTATAGACGTCCTCTAAAACCTCAAAATAGTTGGACTTCCTTTAGAAATTAGACAAATTCTCCATCTGGAAGGTAAAATGTAAGTAGGAGGTAAAATTTTAAAAATATACATACACACACACACACAGGCACACACACATACACACACACACACACATATACATATATAAATAAAATACTGCCAGGTAACAGAAGACTTGGATCATTTCAATGATGGTGCCAACAGATGGCAAATGTGGGGCAATGGAAGATAATGCCAAAGTAATTACTTCTAAAACCAGCAGCCAAGTTCGGAGTGTGTTCTGTGAGAAATAATCATTCTGCTCACTGCTCGGGAAAAAGACATAAACACACAAATATTAGGAGGAAAATAATCTGTAGAATTAAATTATTTCTACAAATCTGTAGAAATAAAGGAAGAGCACTAAAGTTAAAAATATTCTAGCAGAGGGAAAATAAAATGGGAAGGAATATTTTAACTATGCCAATTAAGAATAAAATTCAAATAAAGTAATTTAATAGTAATAGTGTCCATCTTTTCAAAGCAATATCTGCAAGGCCTTATGCCATGTCCTTTTACTAGTGAATTATTCAACCCACAGAAATGCTATGAACTTGATTTTATTATTACCCACACTTTACAAAAGAGGAAACTAAGGAATAAAAAAGTTAAATTATCTTCCCAAGGTCATACAAGTTTTAAATGATAGAGCCAAGATCCATTCCTACAATTCCAGACATCCAACTTTTGCACAGTACACTATGTATTAGGTCAAATGTTACCTGTAAACACTCAAAAGGCAGATTAACTTTCTGTTTGAAGGTAACCCAACTGTGTAAGCCTGGTGACACTATGGCAATCTTACTCTGCTCCCATAAACTCAAAGATTTAAACATTTAAATAGCACTAACTATATCAAAGCGTTATATTAGGGACTGGAATGATGACAATTTATTTTCAGCTCAAGAAGAGCTGATAACCTACCAGGGAATAAGGAAAATGTGTAAGCAAATAATTAAATGCAATGCACAAGGTTACACCCCAGGAGATACATTCAAAGTAGAGAAAAATTAAGACTTACCACAGGATTCTACTTCATTTTTATCTTGGACAGGAAAAGGAAAAAGGGAAGGAGGAAAGAGGTAAGAAAGAAAGAATAGTTGAAAATCTCCTGAACCTGGGGAACAATTTAGATATTCAAATTCATGAAGTTATATGTCACACTAAAATTTCAATTCAAAATTATCTTCTCCTAGACATATTATAATAAAATTGTTTAAATTGAGGAAAAAGAAAAAAATTTTACTTCCAAGATTTTATTTAAATTCAGGTTAGTTAACATAGTGTAGTTTCAGTTTCAGGGGTAGAATTGAGGCATTCATCAGTTGCATAGAATACCCAGGGCTTCACAAGTGCCCTCCTTAATGCCCTTGACCCAGTTACCCCATACCCCCCACATCACCCTTCCAGCAATCCGCAGTTTTTTCACTAAAGTTAAGAGGCTCTTGGGGTTTGCCTCCCTCTCTGTTTTTATCTTATTTTTCCTTCCCTTCCCCCACATTCCTATGTTTTGTTTCTTAAATTCCACAAATGAGTGTAATCATATGGTATTTGTCTTTCTCTGACTTATTTCACTTGGCATTATACTCTCTAGTCCCATCCACATTGTGACAAATGGCAAGACTTCATTCTTTTTGATGGCTGAGTAGTATGTATATATACACACACACATGCATGTATATGTATATATACATACTACTATATACATACATATATATACATACTACTCAGCCATCAAAAAGAATATATGTATATTCTGTATATACACACACACACACATGCATGCATGCATACACACACACACACACACACATACACACACACACAATCTTTATTCATTCATCTGTCAATGGACATTTGAGCTCTTTCCATGTTTCATCTATTGTAGACATTGCAGCTATAAACAGTGGGGTATATGAGAACTTTCAAATCACTATTTTTTGTATCCTTTGGATAGATACTTAGTATTGCCATTGCTGGTGTGCAGGGTAGTTTTATGTTCAACTTTTTGAGGAACCTCCATACTGTTTTTCACAGTGGCTACACCTGTTTCCATTCCCACCAATAGTGTAGGAGGGTTGCCATTTGTCTACATCCTCACCAAAAACATCATTGTTTCCTGACTTGTTAATTTTAGCCATTCTGACTGGTGTGAGGTAGTATCTAATCTACAGTTTTGTTTTGTATTTTCCTGATACCAAGTGATGTGGAGCATATTTACAAATGTCTGTTGGCCATTTGTATGTCTTCTTTGGAGAACATCTGTTCATATCTTCTGCCCATTTCTTGGCTGACTTTTTGGGGTTTTGGGTTTTGAGTTTGAGAAGTTCTTTATAGGTTTTGGATATAACCCTTTATCATATAGGCCATTTGCAAATATCTTTTCCTACTCTGTAGGTTGCCTTTTAGTTTGTTGAGTGTTTCCTTCATTATGCAGATGTGTTTTTTTGTTGTTGTTGTTTTTTATCTTGATGAAGTCCCAATAGTTCATTTTTGCTTTTGTTTCCCTTGTCACTGGCTATGTGTCTAGTAAGAAATTGCTTGAGCCCAAGATCACAGAGGTTGCCGCCTGTGTTCTCTTCTAGGATTTTGATGGATTCCTGTAACACATTTAGGTGTTTCATCTAGTTTGAATTTATTTTTGTGGAAGGTGTAAGAAATAGAACAGTTTTATTCTTCTACATGTGGCTATCGAATTCTCTCAACCCACTTCTTGATGATATTGTCTTTTTGCCTTGCTTTGTCTAAAATAAGTTGACCATATAGTTGTGGGTCCATTTCTGAGCTCTCTATTCTGTTCCATTGATCTATGGGTCTGTTTTTGTGCCAGTACCATACTACCTTGATAATTACAGCATTATAATATGACCTTCAGTCGGAGATTATGATGCTTCCCTCTTTGCTTTTCTTTCTCAACATTACTTTGGCTAGGCAAGATCTTTTCTGATTTCATGTAAATTTTAGGTTTATTCCAGCTCTGTGAAAAATGCTGGTGTTATTTTGATAGGGCTTGCCCTGAATGTACAGACTGCTTTGGGTAGTACAGACATCTTAACAATATTTGTTCTTCCATTCCATGGGCATGGAATATTTTTACATTTCTATGGGTCTTCAATTTTTCTTAAGTGTTCTATCATTTTCTGAGTACAGATCCTTCACCTCTTTTTAATTCCTGGGTATCTTAGGGGTATTTGGTGCAATTTGAATGGGATTGATCCCTTGATTTCTCTTTCTCCTGCTTCATTATTGGTGTATAGAAATGCCACATATTTCTGTATATTGATTTTCCTGTGATTATCCTGTGATTTTCCTGAATTCAAGTATCAGTTATAGTAATTTTTTGGTAGTGTCTTTCAGATTTTCTACATTAAGTAATATGTCATCTGCAAAGAAAGAAAGTTTGATTTTTTTTTCCTTGCCAATATGGATGTATTTTATTCATTTTTGTTGTCTGACTGATGAGGTTAGGATTTCCAATACTATGTTAAAGAACAGTGGTGAGAGTGGACATCCCTATTGCATTCCCAACTTTAGGGGAAAAGATTTCAGGGTTTTTTTCCACTGACAACAATTATTAGCTGTGGATCTTGTATATATTACCTTTATGTATTGAGGTATGTTACTTCTATCCCTACTTTCTTGAGGGTTTTTAATCAAGAAAGGATGCTGTATATTATCAAATGCTTTTTCTGCTTCTATTGAGAAGATCACATGGTTCTTATCCTTTCTTTTATTAGTGTGGTGTATCATGTAGATTGATTTGCAGATGCTGAACAAACCCTGCAGCCCAGGAATTCCACTTGAATTTGGTGAATAATCTTTTTTTTTAAGGATTTTATTTATTTATTTGACAGACAGACATCACAAGTAGGCAGAGAGGCAGGCAGAGAGAGAAGGGGAAGCAGCCTCCTGGGTGAGCAGAGAGCCTGATGTGGGGCTCAATCCCAGGACCCTGGGATCATGATCCAAGCTAAAGAAAGAGGCTTTAACCCACTGAGCCACCCAGGTACCCTTTGAATAATCTTTTTAATGCACTGGTGTATTTGATTACCTAATATCTTGGTGACAACTTTGGCATCCATGCTCATCAGGGATATTGGTCTGTCATTCTCCATTTTAGTGAGTTTGTTGCCTGGTTTTGGAATCAAGGTAACACTAGCCTCATAGAATAAATTTGGAAATTGTCCTTCCATTTCTATTTTGTGGAACCACTTCAGAAGAATAGGTATTAATTCTTTAAATGATTGGTAGAATTCACCTGGGAAGCCATCAAGCCTTGGACTTTTACTTATTGGGAGATTCTTTATTACTGATTCAATTTCTTAACTGTTATGGACCTATTCAAATTTTCTATTTCTTCTTAATTGTTTGAGTAGTATATATGTTTCTGGGAATTTATCAATTTCTTCCAGATTACCCAATTTGTTGGCATATAATTGCTCATAATATTCTCTACTAATTATATTTCTGCTGTGTTGGTTGTGATCTCTTCTCTTTAATTTGTGATTTTATTTGGTCCTTTCTATTTGCTTTTTGAAGTGTCTGCCTAGAGTCATTAATCTGTTAATTTTTTCAAAGGAACAGCTCCTAATTTTGTTGATCTGTTCTACTTTTTTTTTTACTATCTTATTGGTTTCTGCACTAATCTTTATTATTTTCCTTGTTCTGCTTATTTTAGGCTTTATTTGTTTTTCTTTTTCCAGCTTCTTTAAGTTTAAGGTTAAGTTGTATGTTTGAGATTTTACTTGCATCTTGAGGAAGGTCTGTAATGCTATATACTTCCCTCTTATGACTGCTTTTACTGTATCTCAAAGGTGTTAGACTGTCATATTTTTACTTTCATTTGCATCCATATATTTTTGTATTTCTTCTTTATTTTCCTTGTTAACCCATTCATTCTTTTTAGGATGTTCTTTAACCTCCATGTATTTGTGGCTCTTCCAAATTTTTTTCTTGTGGTTGACTGCAAGTTTCACAGAGTTGTATTTTGAAAATATGCATGGTGTGATCTCAATCTTTTTGTACCATTAAGACCTAGTTTGTGGAGGCGCCTGGGTGGCTCAGTGGGTTAAGCTGCTGCCTTCAGCTCAGGTCATGATCCCAGGATCCTGGGATTGAGTCCCATAGGGCTCTCTGCTGAGCAGAGAGCCTGCTTTCCTCTCTCTCTCTCTCTCTCTCTCTGCCTGTCTCTCTGCGTACTTGTGATCTCTTTCTGTCAATAAATAAATAAAATATTTAAAAAAAAAAAAGACCTAGTTTGTGACCCAGTACATGATCTATTCCAAAGAATGTTTCAAATACATTTGAAAAGAATGTGTACCCTGCTGCTTAAAATGAAATGCTCTGAATATGTCTGTTAAGTCCATCTGGTCCACTCTTTCATTCATAGCCACTGTCTCCTCATTGATCTTCTGCTTAGATGATCTGTCCATTTTTGTGGGTGGGATGTTAAAGTTCCCTACTATTATGGCATTACTATAAGATCAATTTTGTTATTAATTGATTTATATATTTGGCTACTACCAAGTTGGGGGCATAAATAATTATAATTCTTAGATCTTCTTGTTGGACAGACCCTTTTATTATGATATAACACCTTTCTTCATCTTTTACTACAATCTTTGGTTTAAAATCTAGTTTGTCTGATATAAGTATGGCTACTCCAGCTTTCTTTGGATGTCCATTGTTATGGACATCACTCTGTGGGTTTTTGGTCTCTTGTAAGCAGCATATGGATGGGTCTTTTTTTTTTTTATTCATTATGATGCCCTAGGTTTTTTGATGGAAACATTGAGTCCTTTACATTCGGGGTAATTACTAACAGATATGAATTTAGTGCCATTATATTACCTGTAAAATCACTGTTGCTGTAGATAGTCTCTGTTCCTTTCTAGTCTTTGTTGCTTTTGGTCTCTCTTTACTTCTCAAAGTGTCCCATTTCGTATTTCTTGCAGAGCTGGCTTAATATTCACAAACTCCTTCAGTTTTTGCTTGTCTTGGAAACTCTATCTCTCCTTCCATTCTGAATGACAGCCTTGCTAGGTAAGGTATTCTTGGCTGTAAATTTTTCCCATTAAGCACATTGAATATATCATGCTACTCTTTTCTGGCCTGCCAAATTTCTGTGGACAGGTGTGCTGCCAGTCTTATGTGTCTACCTTTGTAGTTTAAGGACCTTATCTCCCCACACTGTTTTCAGAATTCTCTTATCTTTGTATTTTGCAACTTTCACTATAATATGTCTTGGTGTTAACCTGTTTCTGTTGATTTGGAGGGGAGTTCTTTGTGCCTCTTGAACTCAAATACCTGTTTCATTCACCAGATTAGGGAAGTTCTTGGGTATAATTTGTTCCAGTAAAACTTCTGCCCTTTTTCCTGTGCTATTCTTCTTAGATTCCTATAATGAGGATATTATTGCACTTTATAGAATCACTGAGTTCCTCAAGTCTATGTTTATGATCTAATAGTTTCCTTTCCCTCTTCTTTTCAGCTTATTTTCCATAATTTTGTCTTGTATATCACCTATTAGTTTGTCTGCTTCTTCTGTCTTCTTTGTGATTACATTCAGTGAGTTTTGCATCTCAGTTACAGTATTTTTAAAATTTCAGCCTGACTAGCCTGACTAATTTTTAGGTCTTTGATCTCTGCAGCCAGGGTTTCTCTGGTGTCTTCTTTGCTTTTTTCAAGTGCAGCTAGTATTCTTATGATGACTGGTCTAAATTCTTGGTCATATGTGTTGCTTATATATGTTTTGAGCAAATCCCTGGCTGTGATTTCTTCTTGATCTTTGCTTGTCATTTTGGCTAAGTTTCTCTCTCTTGTGCAATATGAAAGCTTGCTATGTTTCCTGCTTCTGAGAGTAATGCTATATTAAAAATGGGGACATACCCTATCTGGGGCCTGGTGCTTAAGGAAGTGTTTCTAGTGTATGCTGTGTGCACTCTGTTGTTGTGCTTTGGCTGCTCTTTCCCATGGGCCAGTCATCTTCAGAGTTCCTCCTTGCTTGCATTGGGGAGTGCTTAGACCGTTAACTAGGCATGCTTCATTTATATGTGAAGATAAACTGATAGGAAAAAAAAAATTCAGGTCCAAAAAAAGGAAAAGGAACAACAACAACAAAACTCCAACCAACCAACCAAACAAACAAACAACTATAAGACTGATTTCAAAGAAAAAGAAGAAAAGAAGAAGCTTGATCCAAAAAAAGAGAGAGAAAGAGAAAGGGGAATAAATTAATGAACAAAAATTATAAGCCTGATCTGAAAGAAAAAAAAAAAAAGAAGAAGGGAAAAGAAAAGAAAAAAGGGGGGGGTTCTGATCCTAATTCCACCAGAACTGACAATGATGCTTTGGAGCACTATGATCAGTAGACTTGGTACATGCAGTGGGCCTGTGCTGGTCCTCCAGGAGAGAGGTCCACTGTACTGGTTCACAGTAAGACCCACCCTAGTAAAGATGTCCCTGCAGGACACAGAGAGGCAGCATCTAAGATGAGCAGCTCCAGCTTCCACTGGAGGTGCTGTGTTGCTCACTGAAGTCCAAATGTGCCAGTGGATGGGGAATAGAAGATGGCATCACCCTACCCTCTCCTCCCTGGGGAGGGAAACTCATAACCACCACTGCTCAGGAAGTCCTCACAGAAAGGCAAAAAATTTCCTCTCCTGTGGCCCAGGCCTCTATCAGATCCCTGCCTTCAACCTGTCTATGCCCAGGTCATTGACCCGCTCTTTGTCACAGTTCTCCTGTGTTTTATATCTCTGGTACATGAGTGGGATTCAAAACTCCAAATATTAAAGGACCAGGCAAGTTTCTCCTCTCTACCTGGAGAAACTCTTACAGTACTGTACCTGGTGTAGCTCTATCCCAGAAAAGCAGCTACATGGCCAATAAGGTACCTGGAGTCTAAAGCTGAAGTATAGCAAAAAGATGTGAACTGATTTTCTGCCCTCTGCATGTGTCTCTGACCCCTGCTGTTGAATGACTATTCAGTGAGACCCATGGGTTCCTTGTTCTTAGAGAGGCAATATACCCCCTTCTAAATGTATTCCAGGAAGGAGAGTATTCTCCTCCAGTGCAAGCCAGGAGATCCCCACACCATGCTGTCAACCATCTTCTCCCAGCTCTCCATCCTCCTCTCCAAAGGAGAACCACTGCCCACTCAGCTTGACTCCAGCAAATGGCACAGACTTCTAAAACCTCACAATTTGAGCTTCACTGTTTGGAAAAAAAAAAAATGTCCTACTCATTTCCTCTCAATTCCCAGTCAATGGTCCTTTCTTACATGAACCCAATGTGCTGTTCTCTTTCTCCCTCTCCCAGCAAAAATATTCCCCACTCCTTCCTTGGCATCACAGCTTTTCTCTCCCCCATTCATGTCTCTGAACCTCATATCCCCCATGTTTTCTCCCACTAATTGTGCTTTCTTAATCCTCAAATCGATTTCCTAGCTGTTCAAAATGTTTTCATGCCACCCTAACTGTGTTTAAGGGATGAGACAAGTCCAGGGTCTCCCCACTGTTCTGCCATCTTAAGATCCAGTGGCAAACAGAGAATTTTAAAAGCAGCAAGAAAAAGCTACTTTTTTAAAATCTAAGTTACCAGCAGAGTTCTCAGCAGAGACCTTGTATACCAAGAGAGAAAATGGTGAAAGAAAAAAAATGCCAACAAAGAATACTTTGCCCACCAGAAACAGAGGTGAGAAAGATACTTATTTTCCCAAACAAACAAAAGCATAAGTGGTCATCACTGAGATACCTGCCTTGTAAGAAATGCTGAAAGAGATTCTTTAAACTGGGTGTACCTGTGTGGTTCAGTCATTAAGCATCTGCCTTTAGCTCAGGTCATGATCCCAGGATCTGGGGTTCAAGCTCTGCATCAGGCCCCCTCCTTGGCAGGAAGCCTGCTTCTCCCTCTTCCACTCCCCCTGCTTGTGTTCCTTCTCTTACTGTCTCTTTCCCTCCATTAAATAAATAAATAAAATCTCAAAAAAAAAAAAAAGAAAAGAAAAAGAAATTCTTAAGCTGAAATGAAAAGATGTTAACTAGTAATATAAAAACATGAAAATGAACAACCCATTGGTAAAGCCAAGTATATAGTTAAATTCAGGATATTCTAATAATATAATATGGTGGTATATTCACCACTAACTCCAACACAAAGGTTGGAAGGCAAAATAAAGGTATCTATAACCATAATAATTTATTAGTTAATATATAATGCAAAGAGGTATATTAAATCAAAAGCAAACTGCGGAGGGGGAACAAAAATCTAACCTTTCTATGTATAAGTGAAGTTAAGTTGTTACTAGTTTACAATAGACAGTTATATATGTAAGATATTTGAAGTAAGCCTCAGGGTAGGAAAAAAAAAAACTTCTAGGAAATACAAGATGAAGAGAACAAAAATCAAAGTATACCTCTATGGGAATTAATTCACAAAGCAAAAAGCAAGACAGCAAGAGAAGAAAGAAACAAAGGAACCATAAAATAACAAGAAATCAGTAATATGGCAAAAGTAAATCTTACTTATCAATACTTACTTGAAAAGTAAATGGATTAAATTCTCCAATCAAAAAACAGACTGACTCAGAAAACCCAGTTATAAACCCATAATTAGATGGTCATTTAATCTTTGACATAGGTGGAATGAATATATAATGGGAGAAAGATTGTCTCTTCAACAAATTGTACTGGGAAAACTGGACAGCTACATGTAAAAGAATGAAACTGGGTTTTGCCATAAAAATAAATGGATTCAAGACCTAAATGATAGACCCAAAACCATAAAAATCCTTGAAGAGAACATAGGCAATAATCTCTGTGACATAAGTCATAGCAGTATTTTTCTAGGTATGTTTCCTGAGGCAAGGGAGATAAAAGCAAAAATAAACTAAAGTGACTATATCAAAATAAAAAGTTTCTGCATAGTGAAGGAAACAATTAACAAAACTAAAGGCAACCTCATTAGTGGGAGAAAATATTTGCAAATGACATATCTACTAAAGGGTTACTATTTAAAATATATAAAGAAGTCATACAACTCCATAACCAAATACCAAATAATCAAAGTAAAAATGGGCAGAAGGAGTACCTGGACGGCTCAGTTGGTTAAGCATCTGCCTTTAGCTCAGGTTATGATTCCAGGGTTCTGGGACCCAGAATTTTCACTACAGTGTAAAAAACACTAATTCTAAGGCATATATGCACCTCTATGCTTACTACAGCATTATTTACAGTAGCCAAACTATGGAAGCAACCCAAGTGTCCCCTGATGGATGAATGGATAAGGAAGATGCAATATATATCACAGTGGAATAATAATTAGCCAAAAAAAAAAAAGAATGAAATCTTGCCGTTTGCAACAATATAGAGCTAGAGAGTATAAGGCTATGTAAAATAAGAAAGACAAGTATCATCTGATCTCACTCATAAGTGTAATTTAAGAAACAAAACAAAGGAACAAAGGAAAAGAGAGAGAAAAAAAAAACAAGAAACAGACTCTTAACTGCAGAAAACAAACCAATGGTTTTCATTGGGGAGGTAGTTGGGGGTGGGGAAGAAAGGGGATGGAAATTAAAGAGTACACTTATCATGTTAAAAAAATAAAATAGTAAGAATAAAAAGAATGGTTGAATGGGAAAAAAAACAAAACAAAACAAGACCTAACTATGTTGTCCATGAGAGACTCACTTTAGATTCAAGTACACACATAGGCTCAAAGTGAAGTGATGGGAAAAAAAACCCACATAAATAGAAACCAAAAAAGAAGAGGATAGCTATACTTTAACAAAAAAAATACATCAACTTTAAGTCAAAAATGGCAACAAGAGACAAAGAAGATCATTATATAATAGCAAAGTAGTCAATTCATTAAGAGGATATGATAATTATAAATTATATGCACCCAATGTTGGAATACCTATGTCTACCTGAAGAGAGCAACAGACAACATTGTAATGATAATAGTAAAAGACTTCAATATCTTACTTCAATAAGTGGGTAGATAATCCAGAAAAATTAATGAAATTTGGACTTTATACTTCAGATAAAATAGACCTGAAAAACATACACAGAACATTCCACCCAACAGCAGTAGAATGCATACTTTCCTCAATGCACATGCATAGATATATGTTAGTAAACCCAGTTTCAGAAAACTTTAAAAGACTGAAATTACATTATATATATTTTCTGACAATGGACTGAAACTAGAAATCAACAGCAGGAGGAAAACTGAAAAGTTCACAAATATGTGGAAATTAAATTAAACAACAGCCTACTTAACAACCAAGAGATCATAAAAGAAATCAAAAGAAAATTTTTTGAAATATCTTTTTTTTTAAATTAACATATAATGTATTATTTGCTTCGGGGTACAGGTCTGTGAATCATCAGTCTTACACAATTCACAGCACTCACCATAGCATATACCCTCCCCCCAACGTCCATAATGCAGCTACCCCTTCCTTTCCACCCCACTCCCCTCCAGCAACCCTCAGTTTGTTTCTTGAGTTTAAGAGTCTCCAATGGTTTTTCTCCTTCCCCAGTCCCATCTTGTTTCATTTTTTCCCTCCCTTCACTCCCTTACCCCCTGCCCTGCCTCTCAAATACCTCATAGCAGAGAAATAATATAATAATTGTCTTCTCTGATTGACTAATTTCACTTAGCATAATACTCTATACTTCCATCCACACCGTTCGTTAAATATCTTGAAACAAATTAAAATGGAAACACAATATACCAAAACTTATGGGACACAGAAAAAGCTATGATACAAGCTAAGCTTATAGCAATAAATACCAGTATTAAGAAGAAAAAGGCTCTCAAGCAATCTAACATTATACCTAAAGAAATGAAAAACAACAATCTAAGTCCAGTGTTACAAAAGGAAAAATGGAACAACAACAAAAAAAAAAAAAAAAACAGAACAAAATCAAATGAAACAGAGAACAAAAGAACAATAGAAAAGATCAACAAAACTAAGAGCTGGTTTCTTAAAAATATAAACAAAACTGACAAACCTTTGTCTAGTCTTACTATAGAAGAAAAGAAGATACAAATAAAATTATAATGAAAAGGTGGAATTACAATTGATATCACACAAATACTAAGGATTATAAGAGACATATATAAACAGCTGTATCAACAAATTGTACAACCTAGTAAAAAATGAGTATTTAGAAACACAACCTACCAAGTTGGAATCATAAAGAAACAGAAACTCTGAACAGACCAGTTACTATTAAAGAGATTGTATCAGTAATCAAAAACCTCCCAACCATGAAAATCCCAGGATGAGATGGTTTCCTTGATGACATCCATCAAACATTTAAAGAAGTGTTAATGCCAATTCTTCTCTAACACTTCCAAAAAAACTAAAGATAAGGGAACACTCCCATACCCTTTCTATGAGGCTAGTATTACTAAATACCAAAGCCAGATAACAGTACTACAATAGAAAAATACAGGCCAATATCTTTGATGAATACGGATGCAAAAATTTAACAAAACTTAGGAAACTGATATTAAATGGATCTTGCACCATGATTAAGAGAGATGTATGCCTGAAATGCAAGAATGGATCAACATATGCAAATCAATAAATTCAATACATCATTTTAATAAAATAGAAGACAATCATGTAATCAACCCAAAAAATTAAGAAAAAGCATTTGACAAAATAAAACATTCCTTCATGATAGAAATTCTCAACAAATTGGGTATAGAATGATTAGACTTCAACATAATAAACATCATATATGACAAGCCCATGGCTAACATACTTAACAAAGAAAAGTTGAAGGATTTTCCTTTAAGATCAATACAATAGTGCCCACTCTCGACACTCATAGCCATAGCAATTAGTCCAAAAAATAAAGAAACAAAGGAAGTAAAGAAGGAAGGAAGAAACAATTAAAAGGGATCTCAATCAGAGAGGAAAAACTAAAATTGTCTGTTTGCTGATGACATGATCTTGTACAAGAAAATCCTAAAGAATCCACCAAAAAACTGTTAGACTTAATAAACAAATTCAGCAAAATTTTAGGATACAAAAAATCAATATACACAAATCAATTGCATTTCTATATACTAACAATAAACTATATGAAAAGAAAATTTTTAAAAATCTCATTTACAATAAAAATAAATGAAATACTTGGAAATAAATTTAACCAAGAAAGTGAAAGATTTATGTGTTGAAAACTGTAAGACACTGATGAAAAAAAGCCACAAGTAAATGGAAAAATACTCTATGTTCTTGGACAAGAAGAGCTGATACTGTTAAAATGTCCATACTACCCAATAAAATCTGCAGATTCAATGCAATCCCTTTCAGAATTCCAACAGCATTTTTGTAGATATTAAAAAATCCTAAAATTTGTGTATAACCATGAAAGATTCCAAATAGCCAAAGCAATTCTAAGAAAGAACAAACCTGGAGGCAAGCTTTCTAGTTTTGAATTGTATTACAAAGATACAGTAATCAAAAGAGTATGATACCGGCATAAAAATAAAAATGCAAACCAACAGAACAGAACCAAGAACTCAGAAATGAAGTTTTGCATATAAGATCAACTAATATTTTACAGGGGGGCAAGAATACTCAAGAGAGAAAGGATAGTGTCGTCAAAAAATGATTTAGGAAAACAAAACTGAATAGTCACACACAGGAGAAAGAAATGAGACCCCTATCTTATATCACTCACAAAAACAAAATGGATTAAGACTTAAATGTAATATCTGAACACATAAGACATCTATAAGAACATATTAAGGGAGAAAGCTCCTTGACCCTGGTCTTAGCAATTATTATTTGGATAGAACACCAAAAGAACATAGGATGCCTGGACGGCTCAGTTGGTTAAACCTCCAACTCTTGGAAAGGAAGCAAGATGGTGAAGGAGTAGGAGACTGAAATATCATTAGGACCCAGGAGTTCCACTAGATAGTTATCAAACCATTCTGAACACCTACAAACTCAATAGGAGACAGAAGAAGAGAAGCAATTCTAGGAACAGAAAATCAACCACTTCTGGGAAGGTGGATGTGTGAAGTGAATCCAAAGCAATGGGAAGATATACTGCAGGGGGGGCAGGTTCCTAGCAAGTGGTGCAGCAGCAGAGCACAAAAACAGAACTTTCAGAAGTCTGCTCCACTCAGGTATGTTGTTCCAGAAGCTAAGTGGGGGTGGAGCCTTCATGGGGACAGTGTGGTCTCAGGACCCTCAGGGTCACAGAAAGACCGGGGGTATCTGAGTGTGGTAAATCTGGGAGGTGTTGGAGCAGGGAAGCCAGCTATGGAGACATAGCAGAGGTGGGGCTCTCAGCTTGAGGTTATCTTAAACTGTGACCCAAGACACAGATGAACCATTGCTCTTCGAGCAGGGACCACACAAGTGGCAGATCCAGAGAGAACCCACCTTCCTCCTCCAGGAGGAGTAGTACAGGAGCACACTATAGGAATCTGCTAGGTTTAGAGACTCCAAATGGCCTGTGCACCAGAGATAGAAATGCTCAGTCACAGGCTACATGAGCACATAGTGTGGCCAGAGATGGGAGATGGGAGGGATTGACTAGTTTTCTCTGAGGGTGCACTGAGGAGGGGGGTCCTGAGCTCTCAGCTCCTCTGGGCCAGAGATTGAGAGGCTGCCATTTTCATTCCTGTCCTTCAAAGCTCTACAGAAATCATCCAGGGAACAAAAGCTACCAAGAGTGAACGCAAGCGGATTTCTTAGCCCGGTCCCTGGCAAGGGCGGTGCAATTCCATCTCTGGCAAAGACATTTGAGAATTTACTGCAACAGGTCCCTCTCTGAAAAGTTGAGCAAGAACATCCAGCCAAGACCAAGTTCACCAATCAACAAGCACTGCAGAACTCCAGAGCTAAGAGAAAGCAATGCATAAAATTCATGGCATTTCCCCCATGATCTTTTGTTCTTGCAAAGTTAAATTTTTTTAATTTTATCTTTTTTTAATTCTATGTTTTAAATTTCTCCTCTCTCCTCTTTTAACATTTTAACTATTTTATCTTATCAATATGTTTTCTAAAAACTGGTTTTAAATCCTCATTGTTATACTCATATTCTATCCCTTCATTGTAATTAACCTTATTTTTTGTATACATATAGGGGTTTTTTTCTTTAAAATTTTGGATTTAATTTCTTCTAATAGATCAAAATAGACCCTATATCTGGCTCCAGCCCTGATCACTTTCTCTCCTCTTTTCTTTTTATTTTTCCAATCAATTTATCAATTCCATTTTAAGAATCTTTAATTTTCATTTTAACAGTCATATTCCATCCCTTCATCATGTTCACCCTTAATTCTTATATATGTAAGATTTCTTTCTGTAAAATTTTGGAAGGTAGTTTCTTCTAAGAGACCAGAATACACCCCAAATCAAATGGGTAGCTCTGTTCTATTCACTAGTCATATAAATATATGTATATTTTAACCCCCCCATTCCCCCATATTTTCCCCTATTTTTCCCAGGCTTTGGGTCTCTTCTGATTTGGGTAGCTAATATTTTTCTGGGGTCTTTGCCACCCTTTTAGTTTTTTACTCTCTCATTCATATATTCTTATCTGGATAAAATGATAAGGTGGAAAAACTCACCACAAAAAAAAAAAAAGAACAAGAGGCAGTACTGATGGCTAGGGACCTAATCAATATGGACATCGATAATATGTCAGAACTAGAGTTCAGAATGATGATTCTCAAGATGCTAGCTGGGCTCAAAAAAGACATGGAAGATATTAGAGAATCCTGGTCTGGAGAAATAAAAGAACTAAAATCTAACCAAGTTGAAATCAAAAAACCTATTACTGAGGTGGAATAAAAAGTGGAGGCTCTTATTGCTAGGATACATGAGGCAGAAGAGAGAATTAGTGATATAGAAGACCAAATGATGGAGAATATAGAGGCTGAGCAAGAGAAACAAACAACTACTAGACCACGAAGGGAGAACTTGACAGATAAGTGATACCATAAGATGAAACAATATTAGAATAATTGGGATCCCTAACAGAAGAAGAGAGAGGGGGGCAGAAGGTACATTGGAACAAAATATAATAGAGAATTTACCTAATATGGGAAAAGGAACAAACATCAAAATCTAGGAGGCAAAGAGAACCCCCCTCAAAATCAATAAAAATAGGTCCACACCCCAACATCTAAGAGTAAAACTTACAAGTCTCAATGACAAAGAGAAAATCCAGAAAGCAGCTTGGGACAAGAGTCCTGTAACATACATTGGCAGAAATATTAGATTGGCAGCACACCTATCCACAGAGACCTGGCAGGCCAGGAAGGACTAGCATAATATATTCAAAGCACTAAATGACAGAAGTATGCAGCCAGGAATACTACATCCAGCTAAGCTGTCAATGAAAATGGAAGGAAAGAAAAACGCTTCCAGGACAAACAAAAACTGCAAGAATGTGCAAACACCTAACCAGCCCTCCAAGAAATATTGAAAGGGGTCCTCTAAGCAAAAAGAAAAACTAAAAAGAACAGACCAGAAAAGAACAGAGACAATATACAATAACAGTCACGTTACAGGCAATACAACAGCACTAAATTCATATCTATCAATAGTTACCCTGAATGTAAATGGGCTAATGCCCCAATCAAAATGTACAGGGTAGCAGAATGGATAAAAAAAAAAAAAAAAAAAAGACCCATTGAAATGCTGTTGGCAAGAAACTCATTTTAGACCCAAAGATACCTCCAGACTTAAAGTGAGGGGGGTGGAAAACAATTGACCATGCTAATGGACATCAAAAGAAAGCTGGAGTAGCAATCCTTATATCAAATAAATTAGATTTTAAGCCAAAGACTACAATAAGAGATGAGGATAGATACTATATCATACTTAAAGGGTCTCTCCAACAATATCTAACAATTTTAAATATCTATACCCCTAACATGGAAGCAGCCAATTATATAAACTGATTAATAACAAAATCAAAGAAACATATTAACAATAATATAATAATAGTAGGGGACTTTAACACCCCCTCACTAAAATGGACTTATCATCTAAGCAAAAGATAAGAAGGAAATAAAGCTTTAAATAACACATGGGACTAGATGGACATCACAGATATATTCACAACATTCCACCCCAAAGCAAGAGAATACATTCTTCTCTAGTGCACATAGAACATTCTCTAGAATAGATCCCATCCTGGGTCACAAATCAGGTGTCAACCAGTACCAAAAGACTGGGATGATTCCCTGCAGATTTTCAGACCACAATTCTCTGAAGCTAGAACTCAACCACAAGAGGAAAGTTGGAAAAAAAAAAACAAATACATGGAGGCTAAAGAGCATCCTACTAAAGAATGAATGGGTCAACCAGGAAATTAAGAAAGAAGTGAAAAAATTCATGGAAACAAATGAAAATGAAAACACAACTGTTCAAATCTTTGGAACACAGGAAAGATGGTCCTGATAGGAAAGTATATAGCGATACAAGCCTTTCTCAAGAAACAAGAAAGGTCTCAAGTACACAACCTAACCCTACATGTAGAGGAGCTGGAGAAAGAACAACAAAGAAAGTCTAAACCCAGCAGGAGAAGAGAAATCATAAAAATCAGAGCAGAAATCAATGAAATAAAAACCAAAATAACAGTAGAACAGATCAATAAAACTAGGAGCTGGCTCTTTGAAAGAATTAATGGCGGAGCGACTGGGTGGCTCAGTGGGTTAAGCCACTGCCTTCGGCTCAGGTCATGATCTCGGGGTCCTGGGATCGAGTCCCGCATCGGGCTCTCTGTTCCGCTGGGAGCCTGCTTCCTCCTCTCTCTCTCTCTCTCTGCCTGCCTCTCTGCCTACTTGTGATCTCTCTCTGTCAAATAAATAAATAAAATCTTTAAAAAAAAAAAAGAATTAATGGCATTGATAAACCCTTGGCCAGACTTTATCAAAAAGAGAAAGGACCCAAATTAATAAAATCATGAATTAAAGAGAAGAGATCACAACTAACACCGAATAAATACAAACAATTATAAGATCATATAATGAGCAAATATACACCAGCAAATTTAACAATCTGGAAGAAATGGAGGCATTCCTAAAAATGTATAAACTACCAAAACTGAACCAGGAAGAAATACAAAACTTGAACAGACCCATAACCAGTAAGGAGATCGAAGCAGTCATCAAAAATCGCTTGGGTGGGGTCCCTGGGTGGCTCAGTGGGTTAAAGCCTCTGCCTTTGGCTCAGGTTATGATCCCAGGGTTCTGGGATCGAGCCCCGCCTCAGGCTCTCTGCTCGGTGGGGGAGCCTGCTTCCCTTCCTCTCTCTCTCAATGCGTGCCTCTCTGCCTACTTGTCTATCAAATAAATTTAAAAAAAAAAAAATCGCCTGGGTGGCTCAGTGAGTTAAGCCTCTGCCTCTGCCTTTGGCTCAGGTCATGATCTCAGGGTCCTGGGATCGAGCCCTGCATGGGGCTCTTGGCTCAGCAGGGGGCCTGCTTCTCCTTTCTCTCTGCCTGCCTCTCTGCCTACTTGCGATCTCTGTCAATAAATAAGTAAAATCTTTATTAAAAAAAAAAATCTCCCAAAAAACAAGAGCCCAGGGCCAGATGGCTTCCCAGGGCAATTCTACCAAACATATAAAGAAGAATTAATACCTATTCACCTGAAACTCTTCCAAAAAAATAGAAATGGAAGTAAAACTTCCAAACTCATTTTATGAAACCAGCATTACCTTGCTCCCAAAACCAGGGGATTTCAGGAGAATTACAGACCAATACCCTTGATGAACAAAGATGCAAAAATTCTCACCAAAATACTAGCCAATAGGATACAACAGTACACTAAAAGGATTATTCACCAAGACCAAGGGCAATTTATTCTTTGTGTGCAAGGTTGGTTCAACACCTGGAAATCAATCAATGTGATACAACACATTAATAAAAGAAAGAGCAAGAACCATATGATGCCCTAAATAGATGCTGAAAAGCATTTGACAAAATACAACATCCTTTCTTGATCAAAACTCTTCAAAGTGTAAGGACAGAGGGGACATACCATCAAAGCCATCTATGAAAAACCCACAGAGAATATCATTCTCAATGGAGAAAAACTGAGAGCTTTTCCCCTAAGGTCAGGAACACAGCAGGGATGTTCATGATCACCACTGCTATTCAACATAGTACTAGAAATCCTAGGTGCTAGTATTATGTCCTAGTCCTAGGACTAGAAGTCCTAGCCTCAGCAATCAGACAACAAAAACAAATAAAAGATGATTCTTCTCTGAATCATCAGAGAAGAAATCAAACTTTCACACTTTTGCAAATGATATGATACTTTATATGGAAAACTCAAAAGAGTCCACTCCAAAATTGCTAGAACTCATACAGGAATCCAGTAAAGTGTCAAGTTATAAAACCAATGCTCAGAAATCAGTTGCATTTCTATATACCAACAGCAAGACATAATAAAGAGAAATCAAGGAGTTGATCCCACTTAAAATTGCATCAAAACCATAGATACCTAGGAATAAACCTAACCAAAGAGGCAAAGAACTGTACTCAGAGAACCATAAAGTACTCGTGAAAGAAATTGAGGAAGACACAAGGAAATGGAAAAATGTTCCATGCTCATGGATTAGAAGAACAAATATTGTGAAAATGTCTATGCTACCTAAAGTAATCTACACATTTAATGGAATCCCTATCAAAATACCGTCAATTTTCTTCAAAGAAAGAAATAATCCTAAAATTTATATAGACCCCAAAAAAAATACCCTAAACAACTAGAGGAATGTTGAAAAAGAAAGTCAATGTTGGTGGCATCATAATTCCAGACTTTAAGCTCTGTTACAAAGCTGTCATCATCAAGACAAGATGGTACTGGCACATAAACAGACACATAGATCAATGGAACAGAATAGAGAGCCCAGAAATGGACCCTCAACTCTATGGTCAACTAATCTTCGATAAAGCAGGAAAGAATTTCAAATGGAAAAAAAGACAGCCTCTTCAACAAATGGTGTTGGGGAAATTGAATAGTCACATGCAGAAAAAGACCATTTCCTTATACCACAAACAAAAATAGACTCAAAATGGATGAAAGATCTCAATGTGAGACAGGAATCCATCAAAATCCTTAAGGAGAACACAGGCAGCAACCTCTCTGACCTTAGCCACCGCAACTTCTTCCTAGAAACATCACCAAAGGCAAGGGAAGCGAGGGCAAAAATGAACTACTGGGGCTTCATCAAGATCAAAAGTTTCTGCACAACAAAGGAAACAGTCAACAAAACAAAGAGGGAACCCACGGAATGGAACAAAATATTTGCAAATGACACTACAGACAAAGGGCAGATAGCTAAGATCTATAAAGAACTCCTGGAACTCAACCCACACAAAACAGATAAACACCTCAAAAAATGGGCAGAAGAGATGAACAGACAATTCTCCAAAGAAGACATACAAATGACTAACAGACACATCAAAAAATGTTCATCATCATTAGCCATCAGGGATACTCAAATCAAAACCACACTAAGATACCATCTTACACCAGTTTAGAATGGCCAAAATCAATAAGACAGTAAACTAGTATTGGAGAAGATGTGGAGAAAGGGGAACCCTCTTACACTGTTGGTGGGAATGCAAGTTGGTGCAGCCACTTTGGAAAACTGTGTGGAGATTCCTTAAGAAATTAAACATCAAGCTACCCTATGACCTTACAATTGCACTACTGGGTATTTACCCCAAAGATAAGCAAAAAGAAGGGCCATCTGTACCCCAATGTTCATAGCAGCAATGGCCACAGTCGCCAAACTGTGGAAGAGCCAAAAACAGATGAATGGATAAAGAAGATATGTTCCATATATACAATGGAGTTTTATGCCTCTATCAGAAAAGATGAATACCCAACTTTTATATCAACATGGATGGGACTGGAAGAGATTATGCTGAGTGAAATAAGTCAAGCAGAGAAAGTCAATTATCATATAGTTTCACTTACTTGTGGAGCAAATGTAATAACACAAAAGGACATTAGGAGATGGGGAGGAGAAGTGAGTAGGGGAAATTGGAGGGGGAGACAAACTATGAAAGACTGTGGACTCTGAGAAACAAACTGAGGGTTTTGGAGGGGTGGGATGCCGGGGGTTGGGTGAGTCTGGTTGTGGGTATTATGGAGGGCACGTATTGTATGGAGCACTGGGTAAGGTGCAAAAAAATTAATTTCAGAACACAGACACAAAAAAAATTAATTTAATTTTAAAAAATGAATAAACACACACAAGAAAAAAGGTCAAGAGCTTTTGCACAGCAAAGGAAACCGTCAACAAAACCAAAAGACAACTGACAGAATGGGAGAAGATATTCACAAATGACAGATAAGATAAAGAGCTAGTATCCAAAATCTATGAAGAATTTATCAAACTCAGCACCAAAAAAACCCCAAATAATCCAATCAAGGAATAGGCAGAAGACAGGAACAGACATTTCTGCAAAGAAGACATCTAGATGGCCAACACACACATGAAAATGTGCTCTACATCTCTCGGCATCAGGGAAATACAAATCAAAACCACAATGAGATATCACCTCACACCAGTCAGGATGGCTAAAATGAACAAGTCAGGAAACGAGAGATGTTGGTGAGGATGTGGAGAAAGGGGAACCCTCCTACACTGTTGGTAGGAATGCAAGCTGATGCAGCCACTCTTGGAAAACAGCACGGAGGTTCCTCAAAAAGTTGAAAATAGAGCTACCCTACAATGAAGCAATCACACTACTGGGTATTTACCCTAAAGATCCAAATGTGGTGATCTGAAGGGGCATGTGCACCTGAATGTTTATAGCAGCAATGTCCACAATAGCCAAACTATGGAAAGTACCTAAGAACCTAGATGTCCATCAACAGATGAATGGGTAAAGAAGATGTGATACATACACACACACACACACACACACACACACACACACTCACACAAATGGAATACTATGCAGTAATCCAAAAAAATCTTGCCATTTGCAACAATATGAATAGAACTAGAGGGTATTATGCTGAGCAAAATAAGTCAATCAGAGAAAGACAATTACCATATGACCTCTCTGATATGAGGAATTTGAGAGGCAGGGTGGGGGGTTGTGGGGGTAAGGATTGAAAAGATGAAACAAGATGGGATCAGGAGGAAGACAAAGCCTAAGAGACTCTTAGTCTCACAAAACAAACTGAGGGTTGCTAAGGGGTTGTAGGTAGGGATAGGATGGTTGGGTTATGGACATTGAGGAGGGTACGTTCTTCAGTGAGTACTGTGAAATGTGTAAGCCTAATGATTCACAGACCTGTACCCCTAGGGCAAATAATACATTATATGTTAATAAAAGTAATTTTTTTTTAATCTGACTCTTGATCTCAGCCAGGTCTTAGTCTCAGGGTCATGATTTTAGGCTCCACATTGGGCTCCATGATGGGAGGAAGCCTACTTAATTAAAATAAACAAAAACACAAGCAACAAAGCAAAAATAAGCAGGTAGGACTATGTCAAATTAAAAAGCTTCTAGATAGCAAAAGGAACCATTAGCAAAATGAAGAGGCAAAAAATGGAATGGGAAAATATTTGCAAATCATGTATTTTGATAAGGGGTTAATATCCATATATACAAGGAACTCAAAACTCAACAGCAAAAAAAAAGGAAAAAATACAATTTAAAAATGGGGAGAGGACTTGAATAGATATTTTTCAAAAAAAGAAATACATATAGTCAATAGATACATGAAAAGGTGTTCAACATTACTAATCAATAGGGGAAGTACAAAACAAAACCACAATGAGGTATCTCCTCACACTAATTAGAAGGACAATTATCAAAAGATGAAATAACAAATACTGGCAAGGATGTGGAGGAAAAGGGACCTTTGTGCACTCTTGGCTGGAATGTAAATTGTATTCACTACAGAAAACAGTATGGAGTTTCCTCAAAAAAATAAAAATAAACTACCATATAATCCAGCAATCCAATTACCGGGTGTTTATTTGAAGAAAACAGGGAAAACAACAACAAAACTAATTTGAAAAGATGTATACATACCTATGTTTATATAAGCATTATTTATAATAGTCAAGATATGGAAATAGTTCAAATGTCCATTGATAGATGAATGAATAAAGAAATGTTGAACATGTACAAAATGGAATACCATTCACCATAAAAAGAGATTGAAATCTTGCCATTTACAACAACATAATGGACCTTGAGAGCATTATGCAAAGTGAAGTAAGCCAGACAGGAAAGATAAATACCATATGATCTCTTACACATGGAATGAAAAACAAAACAAAACAAAAATAAAACCAAGCTCATAAATAATGCAGAGGACATATTGATGACCCGAAGCAGGTGGCATACATAGCAAAATGTATGAAGGAGGTCAAAAGGTAAAACATTCCAAAAATAAAACAAGTGAGTCATGGGGATATAATATAGAGCATAGTAGCCAAAATCAATGATAGTGTATTATATATATGAAAGTTGCTAGAAGAGTAGATATTAGAAATCCTCATCACAAGAAAAATAATTTTTAACTAATTAACAGCTATTAATTAGACTTACTGTGGTAAGTATATATATAAAAATCAAATCATTATTATACACATGGAACTAATATAGGTTTTTTTTGGGTTTTTTTGTGCGTGTTTTTTTTTAAGATTTTATTTATTTATTTGACAGAGAGAAATCACAAGTAGATGGAGAGACAGGCAGAGAGAGGAGGAAGCAGGCTCCCTGCTGAGCAGAGAGCCTGATGCGGGACTCGATCCCGGGACCCTGAGATCATGACCTGAGCCGAAGGCAGCAGCTTAACCCACTGAGCCACCCAGGCGTCCGGAACCAATATAGTTTTATACGTCATTTATATCTTTAAAAAAATTCAAATATGGAATGCAGCTGTGACAAGAGAAATGGTAAAAGGAATTTTACGTAAGTAGTGTACTCTGATAAAGTTGCTTTAGGTCCTAGAGTTTAGATTAACAATCTAAACATCTATACATGTGCCTGGGAATAAACAAAGTAAATGGAGAAGAGATGGTGGTAGTATGTTTGTAAATATTGGAGTGGGAGATAACACACAAGCATGGGGTAAGACTAGAATGATTAATATGGCAATGGTTTAAAGTTGGAGATAATAGCATAAACTCATGTTTAGATTATACAGATACAGGTGGAAATGTATTGAAATATTTATACAGACAAGTACATATGCACAACTTAGTATACACACATATAGTTCCCTGTTGTGTCAGCTGTGAAGACCTGAAAGGAACAATACAGAAGCAGAGAGCCCACCCAAAGCCCAGATCTTGATTTCTTTTTTTTTTTTTTAAGATTTTTTATTTATTTATTTGACAGACAGAAATCACAAGTAGGCAGAGAGGCAGGCAGGGAGGGAAGCAAACTCCCATCTGAGCAGAAAGTCCGATGCGGGGCTTGATCCCAGATCGTGACCCAAGCGGAAGGCAGAGGCTTTAACCCATGGAGCCACCCAGGAGCCCCGCAGATCTTTATTTCTAATACTATTCCCTAGAAAAGGAAAGAAAACTCCTTGAAGAAGGCAGTAAGTATACAAGATGAGTATGGAATATCTCAAAGAATTTTTTAATAAACAAATTGGGAGGGTATGTCAAATGGCACAGCAGCCATTTACAAGAGCTCTCCAGGACCAAAGCTGGAACAATTAAAGTAACCAATAATAAAGTTGTGTTACATTATAACCCAAAGTATTAAATATCTATAAACTGATATAAACAACTGACTGAATAAATAAATAGATGAGAAGAAATAGAAAAGCCATTCATGTAGGAACAATCCAATGAATTTATGAAGATACTACCCCTCAGGGAGGTAAAGCATAATTGCCTATGGCCAAAATATAGATTACTCACAGTGACTTCCTTCCAAAGAGTCAATTATGGAAGGGGGTGGAAAATAACTTCATAATGGAGAAACCTAGCAAATACTACCTGAGGCAGGCAATCAAGGTTAACATCAACAGGGAGAACTCATGTTGATAATAGGTATTCTCAATAGGATATGATGACCCATAACACCAGCTGAAACATGAGAAAAATCACAATCCAACCTGAAAAACATTCTACAAAATGCATGAACAGTACTCCTCAAAATGATCAAGGTCATCAAACACAGATGCAAAAATCCTCAACAAAATATTAGCAAACCACATACAATACATGAAAAAGATCATTCACTACAATCAGGTGGGATTTTTTCCTGGGATGCAAGGATGATATAATAATTTGCATATCAATCAACTTCATACACCACATCGACAAAAGATAAAATTTATATGATCATTTTAATAGATACAGAAAAAGGAATTGACAAGATTCAGCATTCATTCTTGATAAAAACTCTCAACAAAATGGGGTTAGAGGGAACATAACTCAACATAATAAATATCATATACAAAAAAAACACAGGTAACATCATCTTCAATGGAGGAAAAAATGAGAGATTTCCCTCTAAGGTCAAGAACTACACAAGGCTGTCCACTCACACTTTTATTCAACATAGTACTGGAAGTCCTAGCCACAGCAATCAGACAAAAGAAAGAACTAAGAGCCATTGATATTGGTAAAAAAGTAGTTCAACTGTCACTATATGCAGATGATCTGATAGTATACATAGAAAATCCTAAAGACTCCACCAAAAAACTTTAATAAATGAATTCAATAAAGTGGCAGAATACAGAATTAATACCCACAAATCAGTAAGGTTTTATACACTAACAAAGAAGTCACAGAAAAAGAAATTGAAAAAAATACCATTAACAATTTCACTGAAAAGAATGAAATACCTAGGGCACCTGGATGGCTCAGTTGATTAAGTGACTGCCTTTGGCTCAGATCATGATCCCGGGGTCCTGGAACTGAGTCCCGCATTGGGCTGTTCCTGCTCTATAGGAAAACTTCTTCTCCCTCTCCCTTCTCCCTGCAACTCCCCCTGCTTGTGCTCTTGCTCTGTCAAATAAATAAATAAAATCTTTAAAAAAAAAAAAAAAAGAAAGAAAGAAAGAAAGAAAAAGAATGAAATACTTAGGAATAATCTTAACCAAGGAGGTGTAAGACCCATATTCCGAAAACCATAAAACACTGATAAAAGAAATTGAATATGATACAAATAAATGGAAAGATATGTCATGCTCATGGATTGGAAGAATATTGTCTAAATGTCTATATTATCTAATGCAATCCCTACCAAAATACCAACAGCATTTTTCACAAAGCTAGAACAAATAATACTAAAATTTGTATGGATTGATAGAAGAACCCAAATAACCAAAGCAATCCTGAGAAAGAACAATGCTAGAGGTATCACAGTTTCAGATTTTAAGATATACTATAAAGCCATAGTAATCAAAACAGTATGGTATTGGCAAAAATAGACACACAAATCAATGGACAGGAGTAAAGACCCAAAAATAAACCCGCATTTGTATGGTCAATTAGACTATGACAAAGGAGACAAGAATACACAGGTGCAAAAAGTCTTTTCAACAAATAGTGCTGGGAAACTGAAATAGGACTACTTTCTAACACCATACACAAAAATAAAATCCAAATGGATTAAAAATCTCAATGTAAGACCTAAAATCATAAAAATCCTAGAAGGGAACACAGGTAGTAATTTCCCTGAGATCAGCCACAGCAATATTCTTTTAGGTATGCCTCCTAAGGCAAGGAAAACAAAAGCAAAACTACACTATTGGGACTATATCAAAATAAAAGGTGTTTGCACAGCAAAGGAAACCAAGAAAACAAAGACAATCTACTGAATGGGAGAATATGTTTACAAATGATATATTCAAGAAGAGGTTAATATCCAAAATATATAAAGAACTTACACAACTCAATAACAACAACAAAAAAAAAATTAATTACAAAATGGGCAGAGTACCTGAATAGCAATTTTTCCAAAGAAGACATGCAGATGGCCAAATGACTTATGAAAAGATGTTCAACATCAATAATCATCTCAGGGAAATGCAAAACAAATCACAATAAGATATCACTTCACCCTATTAGACTGGCTAAAATCAAGGAGACAAGAAACAATAAGTGTTGGCAAAGATGTGAAAAAAAGGGGAAGCCTCGTGTTCTGTTGGTGGGAATGTGAGGAGGTGCCTCAAAAACAATAAAAAATAGAAATACCAGGGGCTCCTGGGTGGCTCAGTGGGTTAAAGCCTCTGCCTTTGGCTTGGGTCATGATCCCAGAGTCCTGGGATCGAGCCCCACATCAGGCTCTCTGCTGAGCAGAGAGCCTGCTTCCTCCTCTCTCTCTCTCTCTCTCTCTGCCTACTTGTGATCTCTGTCTGTCAAATAAATAAATAAAATCTTAAAAAAAAAAATAGAAATACCATAAGATCCAATAATTCCATTATAGGGTATTTACACAGGGAATGTGAAAACACTAACTCAAAAAGATATATCCACACCTATGTTTATTGCAGCATTATTTACAATAGCCAAGACATGAAAGTAACCTAAGTGTCCATCAATAGATGTATGGATATAGGAAATGTGGTAAATTTATACAGTGGAGTATTACACAGCCATTAAAAAGGATGGACACCATGGATGACCTAGAGGGTATTAGGCTAAGTGCAATAAGTCAAACTGACAAAGACAAATACCATATGATTCCACTCCTAAATGGTACCTAAAAAAAAATTAAAAAACAATCAGCAAAATCAGAATGTTAAATACAGAGAACAAACTGATGGTTGCCAGAGGTAAGGTCGGTAAGGGGTTAGAAAAAATGGGAGCAGGGGAGAGGGAGATACAGACTTCTAGTTATGGAATGAGTAAGTAGTGGGAATAAAAATCAGTACATAAGGAATACAGTAAATGATATTGTAACAGAAATGTATGGGGACAGATGCTTAGCTATGCTTGTGATAAACATAGCATAATATATAAACTTATATCACTTATGTACCTGAAACTGATGTAACATTGTGTGGCAATGATACTCACATAATAAAATAAAATGTAAAAAATATATATATATATACTAGCAAGATCATCAAAAACAAGTTAAGTCTGTGAAGCTCTTACAGCAAAGAGGATTCTAAGGAAACATGACAACTAAATGTAATGTGGTATTATGATGAAATCCTGGCACAGAAAGAAGACATTAAGCAAAAACCAAGGAAATGAATTGAATTTGCAATTCAGTTAAGAATATATAAGGGGTACCTGGGTGCTTCAGTCAGCTTAAGCATCTGCCTTCAGTTTAGGTCATGACCCTTCTAGGGTCCTGGGATTGGACCCAACATAGGGCTCCCTGGTCGGCGGGGAGTTTGCTTCTCCCTCCCCCTGCTCATGCTCTCTCTCTCTCACACACTCTCTGTCTCAAATAAATAAATAATATCTTTTTTTAAAAAAAGAATATATTAATATAGGTTTTCAGTTGGGCTAATGTATCATATTATTGTAATTTATTAATAATAAAGGAAACCAGATGTGGGATATGTGGGAAATCTGTACTATCTTCACAACTTTTGTATAAATCTAAAACTACATTTTAAAGTCTGCTAAAAACAAATATCACAAGAAACAAAAAGAACTCGAGGAATGTAGGAAAGAAAATTATTTTAACATTTATGAACTTTTTAGAAAGAAAAATATCATTCCTTGAATAGATACCTCCAAATATTAAGCTAACCTAAAAAATTTAAGTATGGGAAAGATAAATACCAATTCTCACATATTAAAATACTGAGTAAGAATAGAGCTACTTTTTAGCAAATTCCAAATGTAGAACTTCTGAAAAAAATAAATGACTCAAGCAGAGATTTAGGGCAAACTAATCTGACCTTCTTGAAGTGGATGGAATTGGTATCTTTAAAGAATAAGATTGCCTCTCTGGGTGACTCTCCCTCAATTCCTAGGAAGGCTGTTTCTTATTTTTCTTACCAAAGCATTCAAAAAGATGGGCTTGCAATGAACTACCAAGGACTGAATGGACTATGGTCAATTTTCAGAGCAATCAAACAATACAGGATTATGGAATCTTAGAGGCAGTGAAATCACCAGGCTTGACCCCTCATTTCTGACATGAGGCAGAGGAGAGCCTGGGAGTTAACTCGCCTTGTACTATAAAATATGTGTAGTTAGTGACTCAGTTGACTCTAGAGCCTCCAGGCCATGTTTCTCCAATGTGTAACACAGTAACAGAGAACAGCTGCTGCTTGTTACTTCTCACAGCCACTCCTTTCCCTAAACTGTCTCTTCGTTTCTCCCTCTCTGCTGACAGACAGTGCTTCTCTATCACAACACGTTCTCACTGAGCAGATCGTTGTTAAAATAGTCATCTATATAGTACCCCATTCATCCCCTACCGAGATAAGAATAGGCACATAAAAGTAAACTTACAATTCCATCCCTGAAACACAAGTTGGACTAGTATAAAGCAGCAATGCCTTAAGGTGACAAGTTAATATTGGAAATGGAGTGAACAACCTCATACCATAATAAACTCAGAAACTTCATTAAAGCAATGTTTGCTTATTAAACTGGAACCAATTAAAAGTAATCAACAAAAAGGGATCCATTTTTTCTAGTATATTAATTGAATTTGGATGAGAGTAAATTATACCTCAAATTAATCACTTCAATGGGAGATGGTTAAAATGGTTAGGTTTTCTATCCTAACAGTTTTTCAAACTAAGATGGAGAAAAACACAAAAGCAGTTCAATTTAAATAAAAGTGAAGCTTTGAACTTGAAAATAATCAGATAATGAGCAGACGCAGCTATTTTTCCAACTTAGATTTTAATTAGTTTTCTTTGGTCTGAGGCTTATATGCATCCAATAAACTTGCAAATTTAGCAATTATCTGTAAAAATCTTTGCCTTTAAATAACTTGAGAGTTGTCTCCTGGGACTAAAAATATAAGCAACAGATACAGAAATGTTTAAAAATGAAAATTCTGCCTGACTAAAATATACTTAGAAATGTGAAAAATCTGTGCTGAAATTAGTTACCCTAAAATTGCATCTTTTGACCATGAATTTCAAACTTATTAAACTTTCAAAACCTCAAAGGCAGAAGGAAAATGTCAGCAGTTGATGGCAAGCAAGAGTAAACTCTGCAAACCTCGAAAGCTCCATTTCAGAACAGCAAGGTCTCTGCACACACCTGATTAATACTGTGTTTTTCACATTTGTTCAACATACACCCATAGATGGAGCCCTTTCCCAGAAGAAACAGGGGTAGTTAAGATTAGATTCCAACGGTGCTGCCTACTCTCTCAATGCTTGCCACCCTTTTCCCATAAAAAAGTGAAGTCCTCTCTGCTTCTACTCCTCAGGCAGGGTGCCTGCCATTGCTTAAATAATATGAAACCTGCCTCCCCTTATGCTCATCTTTGTTTTCTCCATTCCGCTTTACCCTAAAAGTCAAGACTATTTACTCTGGGATCTTTATTTCCTCATAGAACACAAGACTCCCAGCCTCCCAACTGTTTGTCTTCCAGCTTAAAGCAATAGATCTAAAATATAATACAACCTTTATTCTTCTACCCAAAATAGGTGACAGTAAGTAAAATATATTTTTTCAGATCTAAGCAAAAGAGTAGCTATGAAAATGAATGCTAATTAAATAATAATTATATTAAATGAAACTCCCTTCAATGACTCGACACAGTTGATTTAGTGGTTAAGAGGCAAGCACTGGAGTCAGACTTGTAGATTTCAAATATGCTTCTCCCACTGATCAGCTATGTGACTTTAGGCACAATGCTCCTCTCACTGAATCTTCACCACTTTTACAGTTTAAGAAAAGAAGAAAAGAAATTTAATGTTTTAATACATATAACTATATATATATAATATATGTATAAATATCATATATATATATATATATATATATATATATATGAGGGCCATGGTGTGCTTCCTGTGCTCCTGTCATTGTAAGTTCTTGTAGAATTTAAAGAGACAGTAGAGGATCCGCTGGATGCTGGCTGTAGAGATTCAGCAGTCTTTTCACCCCTGTGTAGGCTTTCCCAATAGAGCAGAGCCTAGAAGTTTAAGAACTACACTTCTCAGACTCTTCTGCCAACATGATCCTAGATATAGTTTGGGTTTTACCAATTTGGGAGAGTTTTGGAAGACAGAAGATAGCCAAGAGCTTATTACTCTTCCTCTGGCTGTAAAGGGTACTACGTGACCTCTGGCAGACATGAAGTTTTGCAATGGCTCTGGGTATTTCACTGTGAGTTACCCAGCTTCATACAAAGTTTCCTGTGTTTTCCTAACATGGCAAAAGCAGCAAATTCCTGATCCTCTAAAATTGTATAGCAAATATAAAGTCAGTGACAGCTTTTCTTGATCTTCACTCTGAGACCATCCAATGATTATGTAAGCACCTACTCCCTTGCATTAAATTCCTTTCCTCTCAAAATCTTTAGAATGGTATGCTTTCCCAACTGACCTGACAGATAAACATATATAATATTCATCACAGTGCCTAGTACATAGTAGACACTCTATAAAGGTAGTTTTTAATAGTAATAATAGTCATAGTCATAGCAACATTGTAAGACAGGCAGGAAAGGCCATAAACTAAACCCCACATTTTTAAACAAAACAAGAGTGAAGTACCATGAAAATAAGGGAAAGTTCTGTATTAAACAAATCAGAAGAGAAATACAACATTGGTTAGTAGAATTAGATGCAATAATTCAATTCAGCTGTTATGCTCTTTTGTAGAACAATTCAGGGATTAGGGGTGCTGACCCCCACATGCAGTTGAAAATCCACATATAACTTCTCACTCCATAAAAACCTTAACTACTAAAACCTACTATTGACCAGAAGCCTAGCTGATAGCATAAATTGTCAATAATACAAACTTTGTAGGTTATATGTGTTGTATGCTACATGCTTATGAAAAGCAAGCTGGAGGAAAGAAAATTATATTAAGAAAATCAGGGGCACTTGGGTGGCTCAGTGGGTTAAAGCCTCTGCCTTCGGCTCAGGTCATGATCCCAGGGTTCTGGGATCAAGCCCCGCATCGGGCTCTCTGCTCAGTGGGGAGCCTGCTTCCTCCTCTCTCTCTCTGCCTGCCTCTCTGCCTACTTGTGATCTCTGTCTGTCAAATGAATAAATCAAATCTTTAAAAAAAAAATCATGAGAAAATTCATTTACAATACTGTTCTATATTGAAAAATAGCTGCATGTAAGTGGACCCATGCAGTTCAAACCTGCATTGTTCAAGGGCCAGCTGTATATAGATTTGCAAGCATTTTATTTTACATCCGTGTGACTTGGAGGAATGATCTCTACACAAGAAAGCAGCAGATCTGGGTTCAAATCTTACTCAGCCACTTTTTACTCTGATCTTGCATAAGTCAGCTTTCTGCGCTTCAGTTTTCAAATCTGCAAACTTAAGTATTCTAACCAAATGCTCGTTGAGGGCCTATTCAGTTGTTTAATGCTATGTTTTTAGAACTAAGTATGCGAAGCCCTTCAAGGTCCTTGAACACTGCCTAACATCATTTCAATATTCTCCTGAAAGCAAATATATGTGATTAATTTTCCTAAGAAAAAAGCATTTGCATATCAAAAGGTATTTTTCATTTTAACATGGGCTAGCTCCTGTCCCAATTGCCACCAAATTTTTATTAATAAAGTAATGCTGTCTCATTTTAACCAATTTACAGGCGAGAAAAGAGACCTGAAAAGTATCCATTCATCCATTCGTTTGAACTATATCTCAGAGAACAATTATGCACTGGTCTTTTCAGTCATCAAAACCAGACAAGAAGCTTCTAGGAAAAAAAAAAAAAAGATGCAGAGAGACAGGGAGAGAGAAATAGAAACACAGAAAGATGGACAGAGAAATTGAGAGAAAAAGAATGTGGAAACATTTTGCAAAGTACAAAGCACAAAATAAATGTAAATATAGATGGCTGCGAGGACCTAACTGGAGAATTAGCCAATCAGCGTGTTCTATTTCTTTAGGTGGCTAGAAAATTTAAATTCCCTTAGGCAGTCCAACAGGCAGTGGTTACAGCAGGAGCTCTGAGTCTCAGGAGATGTGAAGTTCAATGCCAGAGTCAGTAATTAGCAGCTGTCGTGCTAGTAATTTAACCTTTATGAACCTCAATTTCTCATTAGTAAAATGAGAATAACAAAAATCTCATAGATTTTTCTGTGGATTAACTGACAAAATACATGTCTATACACAAATCATATTTATCAAGGTGTTTAGTATAGAGTGAATTCTCACTACCTGTTAGCTATTGATAGAAATCACTCCTCCAAACTGCTATTTCACTTTAAGAACCATCTTTACCTTATCCATTGGTGCCTTTCACAGCAACTTTATCATCGTAAACCCAGCTCTGAAGGGTTAAGTTGATTTCAACCTGTACCACCTTAGACATGTGAAGGTAGGCTGGAAGAAAAAACCATCAGAAAGTAAATTGAACTTAATTAAGTTAAAACTAAGGTTGAAGGAGAATTAGGACTTTTTTTTTTTTTAAGTGACTAGGAATACTCTGTTCTATCACAACACTATCTTTTAATCTACTTTTGTTTTCAACAGATTCTGACCCATTCAGTCCCAATTTCATTATAAAAATGGACTATGATGCAGAAAAGACCAACATGTGGCAGTCCCCTATGAGAGTAGTTGGTCAGATTACCTTCAATGACAGAGAGGATCTTGAAAAATCTAAAGAAGAAAAATATTTAAATACAAGGGGCCTCAGAAAAATATTTTTAATGTACTAATAAATCAGTGTGTTATCGGCAGTCATCCTCAAAATGTAGTCCATGGACCAACATGGGCTGCCACACTCCTTATTCAAATTCAACATGATCATTAACAAATATTTATTAGGCGTAAAATGTGCCAGAGACTATTCTAGATGCTGAGGATACAGTGATAAGTAAGATAGAAGAAACCTTTGCTCTCCTGGACTTAGAATCTAGTGTCCAGAGACAGACACATAAACATTAATAATATATATTCTGTGCCAGATGATGATAAGTGCTTCAGGGAAAAATAAACAGTGAAGAGGCATAAGAATGCCACAGTGGGAAGAGAGATTCAATTTTAAATACTACAGTCAGAGAAACCCTCACCAAGATAACAACTGAGTAAAGATCTCAAAGAGATGAGTTGTAAGCCATTTGCGTATCTGGGGAAAGAGAATTCCAGACAGAGGGAAGAACGAGGCAGAGAGGCTCAGTTGAGGAAGTACAAGGAGGTCTGTGTGGCCAACCTCTTTCCTAACTAAACTGTTTTTCATCAAATACAGTGAGTGAGTCATGGGATATTTTGTCTTCTCAGCATGACCTCCTTCAAAAGTCAGTTAAGTCTTCAGATACACTGTTGCAAATGAGCTCTGGACAGTGAAGACCAGGCAATACTCAGAACAGGAAACAATTATAAATGAAACAGTCCAAATGAATATCACATCACAGCCTCTGAAATCTGGAAAATACAACACCTATAAGTAAAGACTAAGGAATAGCAATCATGTAATAATGCGCTCATTCATTAGTCAGCAAATATTTGGCAAGCGTGCAATAGGTTTCATATATTATTCTTTGCTATTCATATGTTATATATATCACATATGATATATATTATATAAAATAATATTCATATATTATTCTATGTTATTATTATAAGGAGTATAAGAAAGCAGACTGCATTTTCTAGCAACCTTGTCTTGGACAGATAACAGGAACACATTCACAAAATCATGTGGTAAAACAACTCATGCTCATGAAATCAACATTCCATACCACCCAGCGCCATCAGGAACATTCTGAAAACAATTTCCTTTGCAGTCTCACATTACATCCACAGCAATCTCTATTTACAGATAATCAACCGATAACCAACTTAACATTATTCACAAGTACTGGATAGCATAGGTTCTGAAAAAGATGTAAACAGATTATATTCTTTCTTTCCTGTAGAAATGAAATTTGCATAGAGCAAAACAAGGAATAAAAAGGTATTTTGCAGAAAATTCCCACTTATCCTTGGGCTGGATAATTCTTCTGGATTTTGTGGATGAAGGAGACAGTACAGCCAACTCCCTCCGGTTCTTCTATTCCTACAGTAAACAGCTGTTGTATTTGTCTTCCCAATGTCCATTCTCCCTTTGTCTTAAGGAATCACCCTCCTTTCTGAGTCAGTGTGTTCTGATTATGACTAACAACTCCAGTGGTGAGCAAGCGAATGAGATTGAGGCAGAGTTTTCCATGCCCCTGCTTGCAGGACCAGATTCATGAGTGTGTGGACGGTGCAGGTGTACACACTTGGAAAGGCATAACACTTGTTTGATGCACTATAATCTCGGTTTCAAAATGCTAAGAACTTTCTCTCTGAGTCTCTGTTTTGTAAATGAAGTCTGAGACCTTAGAGTTCACATGTACACAGAAAAAAATACATACAATATGCATCATTCTCTGCTGCTTCATTCACATATAACATTTGCATATAGCATGCTGGGGGCCCCTAATTATTATCAAAGTCCTCTCCTTAAATATTTCTTCCATAGTTATCATTTATATATTCTCATGTAAATGGCACCTGTTGAAGGACAGTATTCAATGGGAACAGTGCCATGACAATGGTGACCCTAGAGTTTAACAAAGCTCTAGCCCTGTCTTAGTTTGAGTTGCTCCATATACAGTGGTATGCGTGGAAGTACCTTATTTGGGAAGTGATATCGGTTAGTACTATAAAGGAGTAGAAGAGTGAGAGAGGAAAAGTTAACAAAGGGTGCATATATAAGCAAGTTACTGCTGTAGGCAACTGGATATTGATCCTATGGAAGACCTTCTAAGAATCTTCATGGAACATATACAGAGATTCCCATCCCTCACTGATTGAAAGTCAACCCAGGAACATTAACTCTCTAGCATTTCTGGTTTTCCCCTTGATTGCCATTCTCCTGCAGCCAGAGGAAGTTCTTGGACAAAGAAGCCCAGAAAGTGGCAGGCATAAAAGGAAACGGTGCATAGTTGTCTTAGAGTAGGTTGAGGGGATAAGACTGACAGAATCTACTAGAGATTCTGATATGTGTCCATGACCTACTGCTCAAGTGTCAATACTTATCTACTGTGCATTGGGTATGTGCTAGGCATAGTTCTAGTTTAGAAGATACAAAGTTGAAAAGGACAGATTAAAATCTCTGTCATTAGGTAACTTGTAAACCAGTGGAAAAGATACTAACTAAAATATACAAATATATGGAGCACGTTTTATGAAGTTCAGGAGGTCATAACTATATAATGATGATTTGGTCTTATCTAAGAGATTAAAGAAAGCATCCTAGAGAAAACACTGTTTGAGATGAGAAAAAAAAAAAAAAGAGTGAACTAAGAAATGCTTCCAATAAATTGTAAAAGGGAAATATTGGTAGAATGCAGAGATTTAGAAAAATTTAAAAAGACGAAAGAGGGAAGGAGGAAGAAGGAGGAGAAGGACCATGACCGTGACAAGAGGAAACGCAAAAAAGGCAAGCAGGGGCCAGATCACTCAAGACCTTAAGGATAATGTTAAAACCTTTACTCCTTAAAATAAGAGCAATGAAAAACCATTGAAAGATTTTAAGAAGGAGGCGTGTGTGGCAAGAAAATAATGTGTGCTTTGAAAAGACTGCTACTCTGATCCTGCAGAGATCATTTAGGAAAAGTGAAGAGTAGGTGTGAGAAGTACCCTTGAGACCGTAAGTAGCACAGCAGAGCAAAAATGACAACTTGGACTAGATAGTCATAGAGTTAAAAAGTAGATGGACAGATATAAAATTGGCAGGACTTGCTGATAAATAAGATAGAAAGAGTACTCATGAAGATACTTCTTTCACTTCTGGCTTTTGATCATGAGAGACCCAAAAGGGGAGGCACCTGGTCTTGTTTATTGCTATTCTACAGTAATTAATATAGTGTGCCTGGAACACAGAACATGTTTTATATATATATTTCCATATGTTACATATATAGCTATATACAGTTAGAGTTATATACATAGAGATATAGGGTTATATATAGTTAGAAATATTTATATAGGTATATAGTTATATATATATATAGTTACATATATATAGTTATATAGTTGTTAGAGTTATATAGTTACCTTTGAATAAATTTTGGATAAATATCATGGAAGGAGAAATTTAGGCAAGGGAGATTATTTCAATTTGTATGTGCCTTTGAGACCTCCAAGAGGAAATGCTGAGAAAGCAGGTCAAATAATCAGTAAGTAGCTTACTGTTCTCGTCTGGAGATAAAACTCTGGGAGAGTCACATACATTTGATAACTGAAACTCTCGCCTCAGAGACTGCCTGGGAAGAGAATTCAGTTTGGGAAGAGTCTCTTGAGGAGCTTGATTGTCCACATATTAAACCTCACATATAACAGCAAATCAATTTCTCCTTTGAATGCTTATGTAAATATTTGTGTTATTTTGATATAAATAAGATGGAAAGATAGTTGCATTTGGTGTTTCTTCTTTGCTTTGTTGTTTTGTTTTTTACATTCCCTTGATTTCTCAATCTCTTACAGGTAATTTTGTTTTTCTCTCAGACAAAATTTCCATCCAGACACAAATACACAATTGGGTCTCGCATTTTAAAAGTCTGTGATAAAGCTTAACACAGCTTGAAATATTATAAATAAGAAAACTATTCAACAGTGTTTTCAAATAGCTCTCTTTAGCCTCTAAATTTTCCAAAATGTGGAGTTAATTACTTATTGGGCCATAATGGCAAATAAAATTAAATGGAAAGAAGGCGTAGAGTTGTCAATAAAATCCCAGAAACAAAACAATTACTTCCTTGTAGGTCGATAAAGAAAAGAAATAAACAAAAAAAAAACCCTCTTTCTAAAGGTGTTTTTTTTTTTTTTCCCTAACAGAAACAGAATATACACATCAAATGAAAGTTTATATCTTCTATCTAGCAATAGCGTACACAAACAGAAAAGATTTGATCTCTGGAATCTTGTAACCATACATCAAAAACAGAAAATCAGTAGTTAAATAAAATCTAAAGCACTGGAAATAAAGCCAAAGAAACTGAAACTTTAGGAAATTCTACTTATTTAAAAACTTGAGTTTAGATTTTCCTTGTTTGTTTAAGCCCTCACACTACAGGGGAGAGAGTAACTCTAAATGAGGGTAGGTAATATCCCCCGTATCATGAAGATGTAATAAATGCATATCTGGGATTTAGATTAAGGAGTGTTTGAGACCAGGGCTCTCTTCACCAAACCATTCTTATTCATTTTTACCTCTTATCTCAAGGGTCATCGTTCTGAACATGCAAGAGAAATGAAATATGAAACTCATAATTGAATTTTGCCAAGTCATCACCAACTCTGATCAATGAATTGAAAGGGAAACAAAGAAAATGTGGGCTTACAGAGTTGTATCCATAGATGAATCATTTCATGAGGTGTCTTTAGTGACTCAGAGCTGACTTAACTTCAACCAAAACTACATGACAAATTCCCCAGCTGTGAATACCATGTAACTGGCTCTTCACCCTGCCTCTGGAACTATAGACATGAATGGAAGTGAGAATCAGACTCACATAATTTTAGATTTTTGGAAATACTATTGGAATAAATAAGGAAAATACTCCTTAAAATCTAACAAAAAAGTACCCCTGAAACAAATAATAAATTATATGTTAATTTAAAAAGGAAAAAATTCCTGCTTACAAATTTATATCATATAGTCTCCCAGCCCTGAGGTGTTTGTTAAGAAAATGATAGATATTTATCTCTGGATGAGTTATTAGGAAATCTATTTAATGCATTGTCAATAAAGATGTAAAATTTAAAGCTATTTTAAGTTAATAAAACCAATTTTTTTTTTTTAAAGTAACTAAAGATATACAAATGAACTTGTCTTTAAAAAACCAAATGTAGGGGGCGCCTGGGTGGCTCAGTGGGTTAAAGCCTCTGCCTTCGGCTCAGGTCATGATCCCAGGGTCCTGGGATGGAGCCCCACATTGGGCTCTCTGCTCAGCAGGGAGCCTGCTTCCCTCTCTCTCTCTGCCTGCCTCTCTGCCTACTTGTGATCTCTGTCAAATAAATAAATAAAATTTTAAAAAAGAAGAAAAGAAACCAAACATAGTAGGAAACATTTCCTATATGTGATTATATTCTGTTCATTACATTTTTGTAAACATTTATTCAAGTGTAGATGTGTCCCCAGATGAAAAGCTCTGGCCTCTAGCTGTCCTCTGACTTGCAGACTCATGCCTGCTACTCCATAATGGCTTCTCTACTAGTTATCTCACAGAAATCTCTCAAACTTTATAATGGATTGCTATCTTCTCCCTCCAAATCTGTCCATCCCTTAGCTTGCCCTAGGACAAATTGTGTTCAAATCACCCAGTTGCTTAAGCTATAAACATGAGAGTCATCTTATTCCTTCACATTCCACATGCAATTTATCAGCAAATCCTATTGTTACCACATCCAAAATATGAAGGGGATCCATACGCTAGTCTCCAACTCTGCCTCCACAACATTGTCAAAACCACAGTCAGTCCTCTTCTGCATACCTGTATTAGCCCCTTGCCTTACCCCTCTGCTCCTAAACTCACTCACTAACCAAATTAATAGTTGCCATAATGATATTAGAAAAACATAAACCTGATCACCCCTTTTCCCACTTAAAAAACCCTTTACTAGCATCCAGATGAACTTTGGAAAAAACAAACGACCAAACAACCAAACTCCTTTTCACGGCCAAAAGTGAAATCTTACAGCACTGAGCTCGGTCTTCCATTCCCACCTTCCCGCTACCGCCACTCACCAGCATCGTCACTCCCATCCAACCACAAGGCCAAGCCAGAAGCTGATCAGACACACGCTGAGGTCTCTCTGACTTTCTGCATGTGCTGTCCCTTTTGCCTGAATTTTCTCCATTCTGCTTATCTTTGATTGTGCCTTTGAGTATTTCTGGACTCAGTATAAATGTCATCTTCTTGAAGAGTCCTTCCAGAGTCACCCAATTTGAAGAGAAACATCCCCTGCCCTCACTCTCCGCCTCTTACTTTCCACCCACCATCCTGGGCTTTGCTTTCTTCATAGCACAGCTACAGGTAATTGATGTTGATTAGTCTGTTTACTTGCTTATTTCTTACTTTACCAAAAAGACTGTGAGTTCTGCAAGGGCTGGGCTTTGTTTTACTCACTAATTCATACTAAGTCCATATTTGCTGAATGAATGTATGATGCAGTGAAATAATAAACGCTGTTCCCCGGAGAATCATCCTCAAACATCAGCCTGGCTGATTGTTGGAGGAGATCATGAAAAGGACATGACCTCTGGTTGACCCCTGAGCTAAACTGGGGCAATCAGAGGCTCCTCGTGCCCTTGGAGTATACTTTCTGCCCACCAATCCCATAGCCAAAGTCATTTTCCAGGACATAATGTTGAGAGAGCAATGTGTGTTTGAGATCATCTGGGAGGTACACACAACTGAATCCCATTAAGGCCTCTGTATAAACTTATAAATTCTGGCAGGCAAGTGCAGAGGTCTCCTGATCTTGCTGCTTGGAAAGACAAGCATCAAAAGTTTAAGTTCCCTTCCTTGTTAAAGCTGCCATCTACCAATCTGGAAGGGTCTGCCTCTTTCTTTGGTCTTTCCTTGCCCTGTGTGTATGGGAGTTATGTTGCAAACCAACACCGATAACGTACTGAATTCAAAATGCACCATGACTTAAAAAGCAAAAACCAAAACCACAATGTGGCAGTTTTTACAGCAAAAGGATGACTTTTCTCTCTCCTTTGAAATATGCTAACCATAGAATGTTCCACTGATGTCTTAAATTTCACAATTCTTCTTAGATCTTGGCTTTTATTTTTAACCTTATTCCCAGTTTAAAAGGAGTGTTTGTTTCGGTCAGCATCCATGTTGTCATGTTGATTTCAGAGGAGTGAAATGAGAATTTAAGATTTTTATTTCCAGAAAGTCAATTATTTTGAATGTGATGAGAAACTGAAGGCTCTAACACTTCCAATCCCTCAATCAGCATTTCCCAAAAAGATTTTTCTAAGAAAAACAATTGTTCCAAGAAGTAGTGTTATACAAATAGACATACATACATATCTATATACATACATAAATACATATAAGTATATTTAGGTATAAAATGTTCATGTAGCCAAATATATATAGGAAATACTGAGTTAAACAATGTTAAATAGGCCTCATAATTGTTGATCTTCTCTGAACCTTTTCTAATATGTGGATATGATTATGAATTTCCAGAGTGGAATAAAGTACTTAACATTTCCAATTTTATTTTACCCTGAAGTCCTTATCATCTGTTATCATTTTGTAGAAGCATTGGTCTACAGAATATAGCAAATGATTTTCTAGAGAGCATGGTTGAATTCTAATTCAAGAATTTTTAAATTTTAGATCCAGAAGTAATTTCAAGAGATTATGTCACTCAGTCTCTGACCAGATGTCACAACCTCAAATGCATACAACATCTGCCAGATCACAGAAATGGTTCTGTTGGGCTACGTGGGGACTGTGGCACACAACAAAGCATAGATCCAACATAGAGGAGAAAGTAATGATTTAGCTTCAACTATAAAATAGAACCAATGTTCCAGATAACTTTATTTTCCATAAGAGGCCAGAAACTTTGAGTTTGTATTAAAGCTCCCCATTTTTATATATTTATAACTATTTTAAAAGAGTATTTTTTAAACACTGCAAAGACCAAATAAAAATACTTTTATAAAAAATACCTATTCATTACATAATTCAGCAGTTTGCAATTTGGCTTAAAGTGCCTAGTGCAGATATTTGTCTATTCTGTCTTTCAAAATTACATGCCTAGTGTCTCAACCTAATATTGTTATATTTGTAACTATCTTTGATTTACTTTTTCCTTATGATCCTCTGTGAACCCTCCAATTTGGCCAATCTTTTAACTGGAAAGCATAAATAATACTAGAATAGTCAAATTTCTCTTTGCATATAATGAGGAAGGGCCAGATCATGGGACTAGTGTAGATGATGTCCTCTAAGATAAGCTTTGTTATATTAAAGAGATCCATTTACTGTCAGGCATTGTATAATGTCTTATTCTACTCAAGTAGAAATTTCAAAACTAACTCATTAAAGACCATTTTAACATCATAAATATCAGATTTTTCAAGGGAAAATTGCATAGGTCCTGGAAATACTCATTTTAATATTAGGACCTAGGCTTATTGTCTATAAAATAGGAAAAGAAAAATAAGCAGCATGGATAAGAGCATGAGCATTGGAGTCAAAAAACTCTATGTTCCATCCCGACCCATCTCTTACTGGCAGCCTGACCTTCAGTAAGGCATAATCCCAGAGTCTTGGTGTCTCAGTGTCTAGGTTTAAATGGAGAAAATATTAGCAACTTCTTCAACAGTTTGCTTTTACATTTTTACATTTGTATAACACAAAGTAATAAAATGTAATCAATTGAAAAGAGCTCTGTGGTTATCAGGTTGTAAGGTTGGGATGTGTGCCTACTAAGGAATAACATGAAAAGAATTCTTTGTGATGATGGAACAGTTTTGCATCTTGAATGTGATGGTGGTTACATGAATAGATGCCTATGGAAAAATTTCACAGATTATTTACACCAAAAAAGAAATGTAAAACTGACATAATCTGAATGGGTCCTGAATACAAGTTAATATCTTGCTAATGTCAGTTTCCTGGTTTTGACAATATACTATGATTATATAAGATATTATACTGCAGAAAGTTGAGTGATGGAAACACAGAAACTCTATATTATTTTAAAACGTCTAGTGAGTCTTAAACTCTTTCAAAATAAAAAGTCTAAAGAAAAAAGCAGAAGAAAAAAGAAGCTTGCTGAGAGGATTATGTATGATAATGCCACAAAGAACCTAGCATAATATCTGGCACATTATAAATGCTGTCTAAGTAGTAGGTGTCATTGTTTTATTCTTATTAAGTATAGGAATTAAGGCTTAAAATTATGAAAATAGAGTGTGTTTCACTGAGAAATGAGATGAACTTTATCAGTTATCAAAGGAGGCAACTCAAATCAAATTTTGAATATTAAGAGCAAGAGAAGGGCACAAGATAAAAAGATAATATCATTAAGAACTCATCAGCCTCAAACTCATTTCTCATTGCCCACCTACCCTCACTTCAGTCACTTGACATTATACCCAGGAATCATTAACTTGATACTGAAATATTTGTTTTGCTTTAAAGGGTTGCATAATTTACTGTAAATGTCACCCTAAACTTTTCCATCCTTATGCACTTTGACACTAATGATGCTTTGAATACTTACAGCTTACTAATAGCTATAATACATTATAAATAGTTTATTACCTAATTACCTATTTAATTCATAACAGGGCCTAAGCAGTAGGCAAAAATAAACTGTGATAAATCTTCATAGACAAGTTAATCTAAATTTCTGATGAAACTCAAAAACATTCCCTCCTCTTAAAGTAAACTCAGAAAATAGATAGGTCTTAATGATATATGAATCTTTACTTCTTTCTTTCCAGATGCACAACTGTTTTTAAAATACTAAGTTTGATGTTCTAACTTTAATAAATAACTATGAAAAATGTGTTTTAATTGCTCATTAATTGACACATGTTTAAAATAACTTATAACCATACAAATATTCCAATTAAGGTAAAAGAGAGAAGCATGTGAGGGATGCCTGGGTGGCTCAGTCAGTTAAGAGTTTGCCTTTGGCTCAGCGCATGATCCCAGGGTCCTGGGATTGAGTCCCACAGTGGGTTCTGTGCTCAGTGTGGAGCCTGTTTCTCCCTCTGCCTGCTCTGCCTGCTCTGTCACTACCCCTGCTTGGGTGCTTTCTTTCTCTTACTCTCTGACAAATAAATAAAATCTTAGAAGAGAGAGAGAGAGAGAAAAGCATGTGATTTGGGGTGAGAAGACATGGGTTCTGTCAAAAAATTTTGGGTTCTTTTAAAAAATTTTATTTTATTTGACAAATCTTATTGAGCTGATAGTATGTGCCAGTCATTTTTCTAAGCATTAAGCATACAGCAGAAAGCAAGGCAAAGTATTTATCCTTATGGGGCTTACATTCTGTAAGGAAGACAGGCAAAGAAATGAACATAGAATAGGGCATTCCTTGTGCTAAAATGGTCAAGGAAGGCCTCTTCAAGGAGAGAGCATTTGAAAAGGAATGAATGAAAATGAGGAAGTAAGCCACTTGAAGATCTAACAGAAGGGTATTCCTTAAAGAGAGAGCAGCAAACACAAATATCCTTAAGCAGGACAGGCAGGCGTGGCAGGTCTGAAGAGCAGGAGAAAGCCGCAGTGACTAGACTGAATCAGTCCTGAAGAAGAAGGAGGTAGGCAGGAGAGCAAGAGATGGTGTATGTGAGAGAGAGGGTATTACTGAGTGTGCTGGAAACTTCTAACAAACTTGGGTAAGTGTGTGTGTCATCAGAGCACTCAGGTTTTTAAGGGTTCAGTGTACTTGCTGGATGGGGAACTAACCATGGGCGGGGCAGACTGAACAGGGAGGCCTAGCTTCATACTGTTTTCCAAGTCAAAAATGACGGCAACTCTTCCCAGCCCTGTGAACAAGGGACTTAGCCTCTCTAGCCCCAGTTTGCACATACAGACGGACCTATAAATGCACTCTTATGACATGTAATTTAAATTCTACATTAAAACTTAAACACCCTTGGAGGGCAGACCACAGTCTGTATCCAAACTCGACATCGGGTTCCAGTTCTACCCAGGGCAGAACAGAAGGGATATTTTCATAGCATGTAGTTCATAAATATTGTATACATTTTACAAAAGGCCCAAAAGTATAAAGAACATGAAAACTCTATAGCAATCGCAACATGTAAAAATGATGCCTTGTATGTGGCATGTTTTTGCCCTATAAATATCCTTTTGGAAACCTGCTTTCTTCCACAGAAATATTTAATATCCTTAAAATCATTAAATATCCTTAAAAAATAGAAGCTTTTGATTTATTCATACAAATCCCTGCCATTGCACATTTTCCCCATTTCCAGGCTCACATAATTATAAATTATTCTGTGATAAACATACTAGTATGTAAATCTTTGCATGCATAGTTGTTTCTTTAGTGTAAAAATTTTTAAAAATTCTCTTTAAAATAAAATTTCTGAACCAATCAAAATGCATATAAAAGCTTAATGCATTTGGGGATGCCTGGGTGCCTCAGTTGGTTAAGCGTATGACTTCAGCTCAGGTCATGATTCCAGGGTCCTGGAATGGAGCTCTGCATTGGGCTCCCTGCTCAGCAAGGGGCCTACTTCTCCCTCTCCCTTTGCCCCTCCCCCTTCTCATGCTCACTGTCTCTCTCTCTCTCAAATAAAAAAATAAAATCTTTTAAAAAATTTTAATTTAATTAGCTCAGGTCATGGTCTCAGGGTCCTGGGATTGAGCCCCACATCGGGCTCTCTGCTCAGTAGGGAGCCCGCTTTCCCCTCTGTCTCTGCCTGTCTCTCTGCCTAACTTGTGATCTCTGTTTGTCAAATAAATAAATAAAATCTTAAAATAAATATTCCAGGAAAAGGTATCTAAGGGCCTATGCATAGTCAGGGAGAAACCTGTCTGATATTTCATCAAGCCCAGAGGAACACTGAAGTCATCTTAATCAATGAACATGCTGTTTGTCCTCATGAACCCTCCTAATCACTTCTCCTTTTGAAAAACCTGTGCAAAGGAATCAAGTGAGCCTCTCGTGACCTTTTAGCAAATTCCTTTTTCCCAAAGTTGGTCCAGTTTCTGTTGTTTGCAACCAAAGTCCCTCTAATAAATCAAGGATTGTATTCCTTACATTTCTTTGCTTTAAACAGTGGGAAATGAAATTACATTTTCCATTGAGAGTAAAGTAGAGCAGATATGGAAAGAAAGAGACCAGCAATCTGCATTCTAGTTTTAGTTTGGTCCCCATATGTGTGAGGTCTGAGGCTCATTTTCCTCAATCTAACAAATGTCTCTGAGGGTCTCTAGGTCCCTTCCAAATGTAATATTCCAAATAATTTAATAATAATTTGACCTGTTAAATGCCTTTTTATAAAGATTTTATTTATTTATTTGAAAGAGAGCGCAAACAGGGTATACGGGCAGAGGGGAAGGCAAACTCTGCACTGAGTAGGGCACCGCCCCTCCTCCAGATCATGACATGAGCCAAAGGTATGGAAAATAAAAAGATCATTTCCTTAACCCAAATTTTCATTAGCTAGAAAGAATAAAGATCCACAGGTAAGCAGAAATGAAATCACAGGCAGAATTTCAAACAGCAAGTTTGATTAGAGGAGTTCAAAGCAGTCATAATTTACTTGCTCTTCAAAGAAGTTTTTAGCACAGATCTGTACAAATTAGCAATATAAAATGGTTGGCAGATACAAAGTAAAAAAGAAGAACTATTCTGAGTAGACAAAGACACTGGGAATACTTCAGAACCTTAGACCACTGGGAATACTTCGGAACAGTAATATCGGAAAGGAGCAACATGACAAACTGAGTGCTTTAGAATAAATTCATTTTTCAGCAATCTGAGAGCAGCAATCCAGAGCAATGAAATAAAATAAGCAAATCTCACCACATGGGGCAGCTGAAGCTGTAGTTTCCACAAAAGGAGGATAAATGGAATGTGTCATAGGGGATTAGGTGTTTAAGGGAGTAGAAAGTTCTTATAACAGCTGCTACTTGGGATGGATCTCAATGTTTTTAAACGAGTAGATAAGGTATTGAAATCCTTGCATTCGCAATCCTTTGGGAAAAGAAGTACAGTAAGAGGCAGGAGATAAAAATTATTGTTAGAAAACGTTGAACTGAATTTTAAATACACCATATTTTTATTTGAACTGTGACTCACACTCATCTTAGAAACATTGCAGAACAACAATATACAAAAAAAAATTACGAAAGCACATATTTCCATTATTTGTCTAGATGTAACTCTCCTTTATGATTTTTCCCTGGAACAAGAACTCAGGTATTCCAATAGGGGAATTATTCCTTACATCACTAGCCACATACCTAGAGGCAGTGTGTTCAAAATGGAGGATTGGGAAAAGGTGAACTGTTAACTTTTCTGTCTCTTCACCTCTAACCATAAATAAAATTATGTAGATATTACTTAAAGAGTTTAGGAATGTCAATGGCTTAAATATAGCTTGCCCAAGCTTTTAGGTTAGGCTATATATCTCTACTAATAAAACTAGCTTTCCTCTCAGCCTGGCATCACTTCTTGGACAAAGGCTGTGGCAAGGAATCCCACACAATAGGTTTCCCTAAAAAGAGAATTATCAAGGAAACATTCCCTGCACAAATCCTTTAGTTTCTTCTCTATGTCTGCACTATTCAGTCATAGTCGATGGGTAGTAATGAATATTTGAGTACATTGTCTATTGTCAGCACCTCCTACCTCTAAGTTTTATCCACACCAGTAAGTAAAAGTATGGTAGCACATAGCCCCACCTTTATCCTCCTGTTACCTGCATAGCACTTGAAGAGCATTTGGAAACTCTAGTGTGGCAGACTTGGGCTCCCAGATGCAGGAGACGTCATCTTTCTACCCTGGGCAGCAGACCTCATTGAATGTCATTTAAGGCTCTATGAAAGGGACGAATGACGATTTCCATGGGTGTTACAGCATCAGCCAAACCAGCGTTGGACTTTTCATTTAAAGGCAGCTGCTATTCTTTGAGATAGTGACAGGGACAGAGCCAACTGCACATATTTTAAAAGTACTACCAACCAATCCAATACTTTAAACATGTAAATTCTTCCTAGGGGGTGGGCGGTTCAAGCTGTGCAGTAAACACCAACTTATTTTTGCATTTCTTCAAAGAGAACGAAAGAAACACAACTTGTTAACCTTGATCATTCGAACCCTGACAATATACCATAGAAATCATTACTTCAAAAGAACATACTCAAGTTTTGACTTCCCCAAATTCAGCACCTAAGGAAGCACAATAAAAGGTATTTATTGGTTGGTTTTGCCAGGGGCATTTTATTCTTTCAAAGGAAAGTACAAGATATTAGAACTTGTTATTTACTCTTGTTGTACGTGCAAGAGATTTGTGCTAAGACTAGATGTTGGAAAAAACACCATTCAGAAAGAAAGAGTGACTGAGGTGGCTTTTCTGCAGCTTTTTTGTAAATTACCTCGGGATTCCCTCGCTTATTTCTCAGTCCATCTTAAAAAGTTAGGAAAGAATCTCGAGGTAAAGTATGGAAATAATAATTTTTTAAGAATTTTTCAAAAATTTCCACAATCCAAAATATCTTTCTCAAAATTTTAGCTTGACGATCCATAAACTTGTACCCCTGGGGTAAATAATATATGTTAATAAAAATAATTTTAAAAAATTAATGGAACAGAAAGTTCTCCCAAAATCCTTCCATGTGCTAATCTTGTATGACTTTGGATAGATGGTTAAAAGTCTGAAAGAGATATTTTTTAAAAAGTTAATATGAAGAACTGATCACTGTTCACTGGTGATTCAGTTGTGCTACCAATACCATCATGACCGCTATGGTGTGATGTAGGATATAATTAGATTCATCCATAATAGCTAGGATCAGTGATACACCAAACATGTAGATACATATTCTTACATGAATATTTCATATTCATAATCTAACACAACCCTTATGAGAACAGTATCAGATGCTTTGTCATGATGTTATATCTATTTTAAAGAGAAAGGACTACAGTGAAGCAGATAAATTATGCTAAGAATCAGTATAATCTCTTTGCCATAGACTGCATAACCTGGAATTACCTATCTCTTGGGCTCCTGTCATACAACCATGCCTCTAAACAAGTCCCTTCTGACTTTGCACTCATTTTCCTCTACATGAAATTCTCTTCCTTCACCCAGGCTTCACAGAGTTATTCCTTCTTTTTTTTTTTTTTAAGATTTTATTTATTTATTTGACAGACAGAGATCACAGGTAGGCAGAGAGGGAGGTAGAAGCAGGCTCCCCACCGAGCAGAGAGCCCGAAGCGGGGCTCGATCCCAGGACCTGGGATCATGACCTGAGCGAAGGCAGAGGCTTTAAACTGAGCCACCCAGGCGCCCCAGAGCTATTCCTTCTTAATAGAGCTGTACTTCTTACAGTCACTTTCATATTTCAGTTCAAATGTTAACCTTTTCAGAGCAATGTTAACTGAACAATCTAACTTCATACCCTAGGTAACTCTTTATGTTTTTCACATTTCTTATTCCTATCTAAAAATCTAATATATTTCATATTGTCTTTTTATCCCTGCAAGAATATACATTCTATGGGAACAGGAATCTATATATCATGTTTATTGTTATATTCTTATTTTCTATAAGACTGTCTAGAATATTTATTAAGGAATGCATGCACTAAGAATACAATGTTTTCCAAGGAAGAAAATTAATTTTGTTTCTTCAGTACTGGTAGGTGCCTAATACAGTACTTGACACGTCATGAACACTTTCATAGAATAGGATACAAAACACAATTTAACCAAATGCTGATCACTACACAGGTAATCCTTGAACAACACTGGGGTTAGGGCTGCCAGTGCCCCCTACTCCCACATATTGAAAATCTGCATATAAGTTTTGACTTAACTAATAGCCTATTGTTGGCTGGAAGCTTTACCAATAACATAATCAATTAGTGCGTATTTTGTATTTACACACATATATATATACTGTTATAATAAAGTAATAAGCTAAAAAAAAAAACTAAGGAAATCATGAGGAGGAGAAAATGCGTTTATAGTACTATATTTATCAAAAAAAAAAAATCCACATGTAAGTGGACCTGCATAGTTCAAACCCCTGATGTGTTCAGGGGTCAACTGTAATAAGAAAATGGCTAAAATAACTCCAGTGTCTTTCATGTGTTGTTGCTTGCTATCCATAGGTGAATAAAATCAAAGGCACAGGTAGTATATTTTTTTATATATTTCAGTGGGAACTGTATAGCTTTGTTGAGAACTGGGTCTCAGAAGTTCATTTAATTCTAAGCTGAGGTATGTTTTAGCATTTCTGTACTCACTCATCTCTAGTCAAATTAAACCAAATCTATACCTTATCAGTCTTACGCTACACTCACCCAAAGTTCACATTTCCTGATGGAATTCATCAGAGATGTCTGTGTTCCAGCAGGATTGTCATCTTTTTTTTAACATTAAGCTATAATCTTATCCCAGGATGTGGCCCTTGGTCATTCCTACAATAGCTGTGACCCCCTTTTCATATTAGCACCAATAATAAATTTGGGAGCCCCATCAAGGCTAGGAATGAGCTGTGCAAATAAATATTATCGCAGAATTAATGGTTATATTTTCAAACAGTAATCTTATCTTCCAACCTGCTAAGGAGCGCTCCTAAAAAATAATACAAACATAAATAAATGATTGAAACCCATTCTGTCTCCACCCCAACTTCTGCCTGCTCTCACTACCCCTAAATTAAAGCAATTCCATCCAAGCAAAAAGTGAGTTGAATTTTAAAAGATTCCAACACCTTCTCGTTTGAGGTCCCACCAGGTTACTTCCAGCTTGTTTGGAACCTGGCTGCTTCATTATTGCTTTCAGCAGAATTAATATCAACTGCCTATTAGCTGTCAATGTCAATGTCTTTAAAATCCCTTCACTGGATCCCTAATGAAAAGACATTAGATGATAAGGCAAGTGATTTCTCTACTTTCTTTCTGGTGTCTGACATCATTAATATGATTAATGAGGTGACCAGGGAACCCAAATCATTTGTCAACATTAGACTAGTACAATAGCCAAAGCTCAAAGGTGGGGAAGGTATGGGAACAAGTCTTCTCTTCTCTCTATTCTCTACTTGATCAAGGAGATGAATGACTTCCCTGTGTGAACTTGTTTGTAATAGCAAACGGTAAGCAAATTACAAACACATGCTTATTTGCTTTCACATTATCTGTAATAACTAACAAAGAATTGTTTTTAATTTTAAAGCTTCAAAATACAGTTTAGGTGATTGTGTAATGATTATAAAATAAGAAACAAATAGCCAGATCAGTGCCTTTAAAAAGGTATATAAGGAAGGTCCACTCACCAAAAGCAGTGATTGGCTCATGTTAGTAAAAAGTCTACCAGTACTTCTGCGTGGATGTACAGCACAGGCACAGCTGGGTGTATCTTGCCCCTGCTGTCCCTGTCTTTCTCTCCCATTTCCCATTCGTCCCTCCTTTTCTCTCTCTCTCATTTTCTTTGTTGTTTTCAAAATCCTAGGGTAAGACACATAGATGCAGAGCCTGCAGGTACTGAAAGAGAAAACTTTTCTTTCATGGTATTAACTTCCCCAAATTGATACAAACCTAGTTTGCTCAGCCTTAGAGGATGAGAATACAATATATAATTGATGTGTTCACATGAATCCAGTCCTACAGCCAGGGGAAGTAATGCACTCCAATGTGAAACATACTCTTAAAAGCAGGGAACTACAATACTTTTTTACCCATAAAGAGAAAAATCAATCCTAAGTATCCAAATAATAAAAATAAAATATCTACCATAGAAGCAATAATTGGTTTTTAAGGAGAAAGTATGTGCCTAGTAACACAACATTTTTTTTTAAGATTTTATTTATTTATTTGAGAGAGAGATCACAAGTAGGCAGAGAGAGAGTGGGGGAAGCAGGCTCCCTGCTGAGCAGAGAGCCCGATGCAGGGCTCAATCCCAGGACCCTGAAATCATTACCTGAGCCAAAGGCAGAGGCTTAACCCGCTGAGCCACCCAGGCACCCATAACACAACTTTTTTTTTTCCTACAGAGTTATGAACTGATAGGCATTCTTTTTTTTTTTAATAAGATTTTATTTATTTATTAGTCAGAGAAAGAGAGAGAGAGAGCACAGGCAGGCAGAGAGGCAGGCAGAGGCAGAGGGCGAAGCAGGCTCCCTGCCGAGCAAGGAGCCCGATGTGGGACTCGATCCCAGGTCACCGGGATCATGACCTGAGCCGAAGGCAGCTGCTTAACCAACTGAGCCACCCAGGTGTCCCCTGATGGGCATTCTTATGTGTGGCTGATAGGTGTATAAACTTTAGAATTTTCCTGGAGAGCAATTGGGAAACATTTTAAATATGAATACACACCTCGATCAGGCAACTGCCGGAATTTACACTGAAGAAATAATAGTAAATCTTCACAAAATTGTGACTAAAGTGATATTTATCTCAATGTATATAGGATATCAAAGAATTGGAAGCAACCCAAATGTCCAGAAAGTAGGAGACAAGAGTAAAAACAGCACAATAAGGAACATTTTAAAATTCATGTATTTACTTGTCTGTTATTTATTTCTTTATATAATCTGAAAAGATATACATTAAGAGGCTAGAAGTGTTGTCTCTGGGTGGCTGAAACATGACTTTTCCTGCCGTCTTTTTGGTACTCTCTATTTATTAATTTGTCCCCAGTGAGTATAAACTTGTTTTGATTGTATAATATTTGTATTCTGAGTTAGAGCAGCTTGAATGAGGACACCTGATATATTCCAAATACCCTATCTAAGTAATACCATACTTGGTTGGGAGGCATGGTAAGCAGGACATAAGACACTTCTAAAGTGTCTTTCAAGACCAATTATCAACTAGAAACTATTCTCTTTGGTGTTTGTCCTAAGCTAAAAGGCTATACCTAGGAAAGGGCATCCCTACGTTGGGGTCTCTGATGATGATTCAGGGTTTTGGTTCTGAGGGAAATCAGTAAAGACTGCACCTGCTTACTTGCTGCATGGGGACCTACTGACCTGAAAAGCCTAAAAAGAATTACACAGAAGAGAAAAATTCCCCCAGTCCCTGAAGTGGGGAGAGGGCTACCCCAGGGTACCCCAATTTCACATATTCTAAAATTAATTCCAGATACTATAATGATTTAGATGAAAAGTACAAAATAGTTAAAGCATAGTAAGAAACTGGAGAAGAATATTTGTGTAATCTAGCATTATACAAGATTCTCTTCAGCAAGATAGAAGAATTAAAGGCCCTATGTCATATTTCATTACATAAAAATTAAGGGTTTTCCATGCCAAATATGTCATAAGTAGAGTTAAAAGTTAAATGAGAGACTGAGGGAAATATTTTCAATGCTTATGTCATAAAAAGGGTTATTATCCCTATATAAAAAAACTCTAGAAATAATTAGGAAAAAGAAAAGTAAAGAAACAATGGACAAAGATGAAATCCTAGTGGTTAATACATACAAGAATTCTCTTAAACTAAGTCTTAGGACTTAGGGGAACACAAGTTAAAAGAAGAGCACTTGTTATGATAAGCATTAAGTGTTATATATAAGTAATGAATCACTAAATTCTATACCTGAAAACAATATTACATTATATATTAACTAACTAGAATTTAAATAAAATTTTGAAAAAACAACAAGATACCATTTTTTCACTCATCTCATATAGAAACAATAAAGCAGTAAGAATACAGTGCTGATGAGAAAATGGATATATAATCTCTGATATGTAATAATTAGTGAATTGCAATTACCTTTTTTGGAAAGTAACTAGGCAATAGCTGTTAAAATTGTAAATGCTTACCACTTCTGACCCACTAGTGTCAATTTAGGAGTCCACCCTATAGAAATAAAAAATCCTTGTGTTACATGAACAAAGAGGTCTATTGCAACAGTATTTTATTATGACAAAATAAGAAAAAAATAAAGGGTCACCAACAGGGGAAATGGTTAGCTAAATCAGGCTTCCGATCTATACAAGAATCCATACTTATCAAAAAGAATAGATTAGACCCGTGACTCTCAAAATCTGGCCTTTTGACCCACAGTCCTGTCATCACCCCAGGAACTTGCTAGAAATGCATGTTCTTTGGCCCCACCCCAGACCTACAGTATTGGAATCTCTGAGAATGGAGCCTAGTAATGTGTCTTAAAAAGTTAACAAGTCATCCAGGTGGTTCTGATATATGGTTAGATCTACATCGATAGTCTTAAGAAATCTATTCATATGTTTAAATGAATATATTAATTCTCAGAGTAAAATATTTAATGTGATGCATTTCATAGAAACAAACATCAATAAAGCACAAATTTTTGACATGTACTCATATTTTTGTATAAGAAAGCAGAAGTTGCAGAATGATATACCTGCTGTCATTAACATTGATTAAGGTGGGAAAGGAGGAGAGTGGAAAAAATAACCTCTCTCTTCATTCATCTCTGCTTCATTTTTCAGTGGACACAATAAGCATACATAACTCTCCTAATCTCAAAAAAAAAAAAAAAACATTTAAACAATAAAGTAAAGAAAAAAATAAACAAACCTAGTTTTTTACCTGACCTAGATCAAAGAGAACCCAAACTAATTGGATACCAATATTGATAAAAAGATTTTCCTTTCACCAAGCCTTAATTGGCCTTTAGATCTACCTAGTGATGGTTCTGGCATAGCCCTTCATTCAGAAAACTCTTTTAAATAGGTAGATGGATCAGAGCAAAGATTCTTGAATTTTGCATGAAGGACTAAAAAGCACAATTCCTCTGGATTAATTTCTCCAAACTACCTTTATTAAAGTTAAAGTTAAAACCCATCCATTCGGCCCTGAATATATAATCTGAATATAATCTGAAAAGATTATAGTCACTAAAACAAACTATGAAGATGTCAATATCTATAGTACAACTTTAGGCAATTTACTAAGTGTGGTTATCCCAATCCTTTCCCTGCTGCTTTAAATTGTACATTGTAAATGTGTAAAGCAATATTTCCTATTTAAAACCTTAAATTCATTCATTGAAATATTATTTTGAGAAGTAAGTTAAGTGTTGAGTTATTATTTTTCTAGCTAACATTTTCTTTCAAGGACAAAATATTTTGAGAGTATAACTTGAAACTGACCCTATCTATATCTTAAGTTTGATCAAAAATACATTTCCTTGAAAAGGTCTAACAAATCAATAAATACATGACTGTGGGATCCAAAATTACATCCTAGGAAGTCACAAAAGCTAATAACTTGGGCCAAAATAATCATGGATTTTAGGTAAATCTAACTTGTGATGTCAACTTCTTCCTTTTAATTACTTAGCTCTTAAATACAGTCAATAGTCTGATGAGCTCTGATTATGGAGAACTCAGCTAAAAATATCTGGAATTAATAATCAGCTGCAATGTGACATTAAGAATTCTAAAACTCTAGCCCTGTACCCCTCACAAACCATTCTTTTAACATGGCACAACTTTGGTGTTATAACTGAAGTGAATCTCTAATGATTAATGATGAGGTGATTTGATTCTTGCATACTGAAAGAAAATTAAGAAGAATATTTACTTGACTTTAAAAAAACTAGATCTCACTAAAAAGAACCTAGATTTAAAGCTTCTTCAGGCTCAAAAAAATACTTCCATAACCTAATATGTCATCATGGTCTAAATGATTTCCAAGACAATGTCATGAAAAAAGAAGCTTTTTGCCACTAAACTTAAAATGATTAGATCTATATAATTTGTTTAACAAAGTCCAGTGTAATACTTTAGAAGTAAATCTCTTTTAATCTTTCAATTTTATTGGCTTCATTACTGTTGCAAAGAATTTCTTTTTTTTTTTTAACCATTTGCATTATATCTCCTTTTTTTTTTTACTTTTAATTTTTAATTTTTTATAAACATATATTTTTATCCCCAGGGGTACAGGTCTGTGAATCACCAGGTTTACACACTTCACAGCACTCACCAAAAGCACATACCCTCCCCAATGTCCATAATCCCACCCCCTTCTCCCAAACCCCCTCCCCCCAGCAACCCTGTTTGTTTTGTGAGATTAAGAGTCACTTATCTTTTTTTTTTAATTTTATTTATTTATTTGACAGACATAGCTCACAAGTAGGCAGAGAGGCAGGCAGAGAGAGGAGGAAGCAGGCTCCCCGCAGAGCAGAGAGCCCGATGTGGGGCTCCATCTCAGGACCCTGGGATCATGACCTGAGCCGAAGGCAGAGGCTTTAACCCACTGAGCCACCCAGGCGCCCTGTTGCAAAGAATTTCTAACCTATGACTACATCTATGCCATTCCATAGAGCCACTCAGAGTCCTGAGGGGGGAAAAAAAACAAAAACAACCAATTTTACTATATGCTTTAGTTCTCAGCAGGTACCAACAGAGAAAATCCTTTCTGCCTCAGCTCTGACATGTTTGCACCGAATTAACATAACACTAGTATAAGCAAATATTTTTTTCTTCCTTTAGGCAAATATTTGAAAACCTACTATGTGCCAGTTCTTGATAAGCACTTCAAGTGCATGAGGAAAATCAAGGCAGGGATTTGACAAAAGTAGTTTATGCTACAGTGAAGATTTCTCTCTAAAATAGTTTGTTAATTTTTTTTTGTTGTTAACTCAATCATTACTTAATCATATGTTTGACTTAACACCCATGCTATTTCCTATCCTGTTAGTAACTGATTAATCCATTTTACTATTTGCTATGAATGTTTTACCACCCTCCACAGTGTTCCTGTAGATACTTCCCTTCATTGACCAGTTGGTCACTGACACCTGATAAAGGAATAGATCCTATGTACCTCCCAAAATTATTTTATTTCATTTCTACATCACTTTTTCTTTTATCAAAAAGTGTTTAAATGCTAGAACGAAGGAGAATGTTCTTACTTAAATATTGGGAATTTGCTTCTACATAATTTAAAGAATATCTTCCCCTGAAACGATTTACATGTTGTACTGAGAGAGTTTACCAGTTTTATTTGTGGTCTTAATAGAAGTTCAAACTATTAAATTGGGTTTAGATATTATATTCATGGTCGGCATTCATAAGAAAAACAGCAGACAATTGAATAGATTTGGAAACTATATGTTCACAACAATGAGCATATTAAGTATGAAGAAAAAAATAATGTGGTTTTAGGAAAAAGTCTTTCTAGCTGAAACTCTCACCCATGGCCTTGGGATTTTCTCTCTCTCTCTCACTAAATCTTTGTCTGTCCCATAGTCCTTAAAAGACTGCTCAGTAGAGGAAGAAAACCAATGTTGAAGAATTCATGTTACTAAAATCCCCACCAGTTGTTAATTTCCCTCCAAGGCCATGGCCAGATTTTGCATGTTGTCAAGATCCTTTAGTCATCTTCTGGGTTTTGGATTATTTTAGTTGTTTGAGAATACCTTTCGATTTAGAGTCATGTCTACAAAATTCCTCCTGTTAACTGGAGGAATCACAAAACATTGAGACTGAAAGAATTAAAGTTCACCACCCCCATCAGATAATAGATTCCCCACATTTCCAGATGATTATCCAAAACAAACTTACATACATTTACAACAACAACTTTTAAAATTTTTTAAAAAGTACTTTAAACTCCACAGTAGAATTCTTGGAAGGGAGTTCATAGAATCCACACCAGGATTTCGTATTAGCTCTACAACAAAGAAAATATAAACCACCATCTCCAACCACTGGTTAGGAATGAAGATGATGGAGTTCAATGCCTGAGTTTGATACCACCTGTGTAGTCTTGTACATATCACTCTTTCCTTCTAATCTCTCTAAGCCTCAGATTCTTCACATATAAAATGAGGATAAAATTAATGCCTATCTCAAAGGGTTTTATGAAGATTAAATAAAATAAGGTCCTTAGTACAATGCCCAGCACACAGTTCCACTCTATCAATTCATGATTCAACACATATGAATATGCTACTCTCTGTTCATTTTCAATACTTTTACCTCCTCTTTTCTTTAATAGATTTACCAGTCTTAATAACAACACATAGTTTTAAAGAAACAAATTAGTATTTATCTTCTGTAGTATTTTTTTAATTTTTGTTTTCTCATTCATAAACAGCATCTTTTATCTCTGTTTTCTTCTTCCTGCCTTATCTGGTTATTTTGGTTTTTTGTTTTTCTAACTTCTTAATTCCTTCATTTTTCCCTCCTCTTATAGGCACTAGGACTTTGATTACAGCTCCTGTAATCATCCATAGCTGGGCTTGAAAAAGAGCATAAAAGACACTAGAGAATCTCTTTTTGCAGAAATGAGATCTAATCAGGCTGAAATTCAAAATCCTATAACTAATATGGAGTCTAAATTGAATGTCTAATAGTGAGGGTAAATGAGGCAGAAGAGAAAGTGAGTGATCTAGAAGATGAGTTGATGGAAAGGAAAGAAGCTGAGGAAAAGAGAGAAAAACAACTCAGAGCCCATGAAGAGTGGCTTCAAGAAATCAGTAATGCCATGAAATATACCAGTGTCAGAATTATTCAGGTATCTGAGGGTGAAGAAAGAGGGAACCAGAAGGTATATTTGAGCAAATCATAGCAGAGACTTTCCCTAATCTGGGGAAGGAAACAAGCATTTATGTCCAAGAGGCAGAGAGGACCCCTCCCAAAATCAATAAAAAATAGGTCAACACTCTGACTTACAATAGGGAGGCTTGCAAATTTCAGAGACAAAGAGAAAACCTTGAAAGCAGCTCAAAACAAGAGGCTCCTAACCTACAGAGAAAGGAACATCAGACTAATATCAGACCTATCCACAGAACACTGGCAGGCCAGGAGAGGCCGACATGATATATTCAGAGTCAATACTAGATACGAAGAACATGCAGCCAAGAATACTTTATTCAGCAAAGCTGTCATTCAGAATGGAAGGAAAAATAAATAGCTTTCAGGACAGAAACTGAAAGAATATGTAACCACCAAGCTACCCTGGCAAGATATATTAAGGGGGATTCTGTAAGCAAAGAGAGACCCCAAGAGTAGCATAGACCAGAATGAAACAGAGACAATCTACAGAAACAGGGACTTTATAGATAATACAATGGCACTACATTCTTATCTTTCAATAGTTACTCTGAATGTAAATGGGCTAAATGCTCCCATCAAAAGAAACAGAATATCAGATTGGATAAAAAAGCAAGATCCATCCATATGTTGTCTACAAGAGATTCATTTTAGACTTAAAGACACCACCACACTGAAAATGAGGGGATAAAGAACAATTTGCCAACCTAATGGACCTCAAAAGAAAGCTGGGGTAACAATCTTCATATTAGACAAATTAGATTTTAAAACAAAAAGTGTACTAAGAGATGAAGAGGGACACTGTATCATACTTAAATTGTCTAGCCAAAAAGAAAGATCTAACAACCATAAATACTTATGGCCTCAACATGGGAACAGCCAATTATATAAATCAATTAATAACCAAAGTAAAGAAACACATTGACAATAATTCATTAATAGTAGGGGACTTCACCACCCCACTCACACAAATGAACAGATCTAAACATATGATTTAAAAAGGCAGGGGCGAGGGCACTTTGCATGACACACTGGACCAGATAGACTTCACAGATATATACAGGACAATCCATCCTAAAACAACAGAATATTCATTCTTTTTGAAAGCACATGGAATTTTCTCTAGAATAGAACACATACTTGGTTACAAATCAGTTCTCAACCTATGCCAAAAGATTTGGATTATTCCCTGCACATTTTAAGACCACAATACTTTAAAACTGGAGCTTAATCACAAGAGGAAATTGGAAGGAAGTCAAACACTTGGAGGTTAAAGAGTATCCTGATAAAGAATGAATGACCCAACCAGAAAATTTAAAAAATAAAAAATAAAATAAAAAATAATTTTAAAAAATTCATGGAAACTAATGAGAATAAAAACATATTCATTCAGAACCCCTGGGATAGAGCAAAGGTGGTCCTAAGAGAGAAGTATATAGAAATGTGAGCTTCTCTAAAAAACTTTGAAAAATCCCAAATATACAAGCTAGACTTACACCTACAGGAGTTGAAGAAAGAACAACAAATAAAGCCTATACCAAGCAGGAGAAGTGAAATAATAAAAGATCAGAGCAGAAATCAGTTAAACTGAAACAAGAATAATAGAACAGATCAAAGAAACTAGAAGCTGATTCTCTCAAAGAATTAATAAGATTGATAAACGTCTAGCCAGATTTATCCAAAAGAAAAGAGAATGGACCCAGATTACTAAAATCATGAATGAAAGGGGAGAGATCATGACCAACACTAAGGACATACAGACAATTTTAATAACATATTACAAGCAAGTATATGCCAAAAAGTTAGGCAATCTGAGAGGAATGGATGCATTCCTAGAAACGTAAACTACCAAAACTGAAACAGAAAGAAATAGAAAGTCTCAACAGACCAATAACCAGCAAGGAAATTGAAGCAACACAAAACAAACTGAGGGTTGCTGGGGGGAGGGGGTTTGGGAGAAGGGGGTGGTATTATGGACATTGGGGAGGGTATGTGCTTTGGTGAGTGCTGTGAAGTGTGTAAACCTGGTGATTCACAGACCTGTACCCCTGGGGATAAAAATATATGTTTATAAAAAATAAAAAATTATATTAAAAAAAAAAAACTCCCAAAAAACAAGAATCCAGGGCCAGATGGCTTCTCAGGGGACTTCTACAAGACATTTAAAGAAGAAATAATACCTATTCTCCTGAAGCTGTTTGAAAAAAATAGAAATGGAAGGAAAACTTCCAAACTCATTCTCTGAGGCCAACATTACCTCGAACCAAAAGCCAGAAAAAGACCACATCAAAAAGGAGAATTACAGACCAGTATCCCTGATGAACATGGATGCTAAAATACTCACCAAGATACTAGCCAATAGGATCAAAAAGTATATTAAAAAGATTATTCACCAGAACCAGGTGGATTTATTCCTGGGATGCAAGGGAGGTTCAACACCCACACATCAATCAGTGTGATAGATCATATTAATAAAAGACAAGACAAGAAGCATAAGATCCTCTCAATTGATGCAGAAAAAGCATTTAACAAAATACAGCATCCTTTCTTAATTAAAACTCTTCAAAGTGCATGTATAGAGGGAACAAACCTCAATATCAAAAAGCCATCTATGAAAAGCCAACAGTGAAAATTATTCTCAATTGGGAAAACTGAGAGCTTTCCCCTAAAGTCAGGAACATGGCAGGGATGCCCATTCTCACCACTGTTGTTCAACATAGCACTACAAGTCCTAGCCTCAACAATTAGGCAACAAAAAGAAATGAAAGGAATTCAAATTGGCAAAGAAGTGAAACTCTAACTCTCCATAGATGAAATGGTACTTTATGTGGAAAACCCAAGATATTGCTAGAACTCATAAAGCAATTCAACAATGTGGCAGGATATAAATTCAATGCACAGAAATCAGGTGCATTTCTATACAGTAACAATATGACTGAAGAAAGAGAAATTAAGGAACTGATCCCATTTACAACTGCACCAAAAAACATTATACCTAGGAATAAACCTGTCCAAAGAGGTAAAGGATCTAAAAACTATAGAACACTTATGAAAGAAATTAAGGAAGACACAAAGAAGTAGAAAAACATCCCATGCCCATGGATTGGAAGAATAAATATTGTTAAAATTTCTATGCTACCCGGAGGAGTCTAAACATTTGGTGAAATCCCTATCAAAATACTATCAGCATTTTTCACAGAGCTGAAACAATCCTAAAGTTTGTATGGAACCAGAAAAGACCTTGAATAGCCAGGGGAATGTTGAAAAAGAAAACCAAACCTGGGGGCGTAACAATGCCTGACTTCAAGCTCTATTTCAAAGCTGGGATCAAGATAGCATATTAGCACAAAAACAGACATATAGATCAATGGAACAGAATGAGAGAGCTCAGAAATGGACCCTCAACCCTATAATCAACTAATCTTGGACAAAGCAAGAAAGAATATCCAATGGAAAAAAGACAGTCTCTTTAACAAATGATGTTGGGAAAATTGGACAGCCACATGCAGAAGAATGAAACTGGACCATTCTCTTACACCATACAGAAACATAAACTCAAGATGGATGAAAGATATAAACGTGAGACAGAAATCCATTAAAATCCTGTTGGAGAACACAGGCAGCAACCTCTTCAACCTCAGCTGCAACAACTTCTTGCAAGACACATTTATAAAGGCAAGGGTAACAAAAGCAAAAATGAACTGTTGGGACTTCATTGAGATAAAATCTTTTGTACAGCAAAGGAAACAGTAAATAAAATCAAAAGACAACTGACAGAATGGGAGAAGATATTTGCAAATGACAGATCAGATAAAGGGCTGGTATCTAAGATCTATAAAGAACTTATCAGGCGCCTGGGTGGCTCAGTGGGTTAAGCCGCTGCCTTCAGCTCAGGTCGTGATCTCAGGGTCCTGGGATCGAGTCCCGCATAGGGCTCTCTGCTCAGCAGGGAGCCTGCTTCCTCCTCTCTCTCTCTCTGCCTGCCTCTATGCCTACTTGTGATCTCTCTCTGTCAAATAAATAAATAAAATCTTTAAAAAAAAAAAAGAACTTATCAAATTTAACACCCAAAAAACAAATAATCCAGTCAAGAAATAGGCAAAAGACATGAACAGACATTTCTCCTAAGAAGACATACAAATGGCCAACAGAGACATGAAAAAAATGCTCATCAGTTGTCATCAGGGAAATACAAGTCAAAACCACAATGTGATACCACTGTCACCAGTAATAATGGCTAAAATTAGCAACACAGGAAACCACAAATGTTGGAGAGGATGTGAAGAAAGGGGAACCCTCCTACACTATTGGTGGGAATGCAAACTAGTACAGATACTCTAGAAAACAGTATGGAGGCTCCTCAAGAAGTTAAAAATGGGAATTCCACCAAGATAGCAGAAGAGTGAGGGACTCCTTTTTAACTGGTCCCCTGAGTTTAGCTGGAAATCTACCAATCCACTCTGAACATCCATGAAATCCACCTGAGATATAAGATCATATATGTCTGGATCTCCATAGGGGCAGATTATCATCAATTGAGAGGGTGCACCGCCTGGATTGTGGTTGGTATTTTCAGCTGTACATCCCCTCAACCACAACTCAACAGAATGACTAGGAGGAGGAACTCCCAACAAAGACAAGACCCACAGACAGTGGCCTCTCCTGTAGATTTAATGGATATGGATCTAAGTAAGATGTCAGAAATAGACTTCAGGGTAGCAGTTATGAAGAAAATAGGCTGGAGAAAACTATTAATGGCAACATAGATTCTCCAAGTGCAGAAATGAGAGCAGATCTGGTATAACTTAAAAATGCCATCAATAAGATACAATCTAATCTAGATACTCCAACAGTTAAGATAAATGAAGCAGAAGAATGAATTAGTGATCTTGAAGACAAACTGATAGAAAAGAAGGGAAAAGAGAAGGCCTGGAACAAACAGCTTAAAATCCATGAATGAGAAATAAATGAGACCATGAAATGTTCCAATGTCAGAATTATTGGGATCCCTGAGGGGGTGGAAAGAGAGAGAGCACTAAAAGTATATTTATCTTCCAAGAACTTCCTTAATATGGGAAATGAAACAAGCATTTGTATCCCAGAGGCAGAGAAAACTGCTCCCAAGATCAAAGAGACCAGACAATGCCCAGGCATTTAATAGTAAAATTCCCAAATCTTAGAACCAAGGAAACCATCTTAAGGGCAAATGTGTAAGGGATTCCTTACATACAGAGGGAGGAACATCAGAATAATGTCAGACAACCTGTCCACAGAGACCTGGCAAACCAGAAAGGACTGGCAAGAGATATACAGGGTACTAAATGAGAAGGATATGCAGCCAAGACTGTCATTCAGAATGGTTGGAGAGATAATGGTTGGAGAGAGCTTTCAGGACTGGGAGAGACTGAAGGAGTATATGACCACTAAGCCAACCCTGCAAGAAATATTAACGGGGTTTCTATAAAAGGAGAAAGACCCCAAGAGTGAAATAGAACAGAAATACAGAGAGACAATCTATAGAAACAAGGACTTCGTAGGCAACATGATGACAACAGAATCTTATATTTCAGTAATTGCTCTCAGTGTGAATGGCCTAAATGCTCCCATAAAATGGCACAGGGTTCCAGATTGGATAAAAAGACAGGACCCATCAATATGCGGTCTATAAGAAACTCATTTTGAACCTAAAGATACATCCAGACTGAAAGTGAAGGGATGGAGAATTATCTTTCATGCTAACAGACCTCAAAAGAAAGCCAGGTAGCAATTCTCACATCAGACAATTAGATTTTAAGCTAATGACTATAGTTAGAGATACAGAAGGACACTCCATCATTCTTAAAGGGTCATCCAATACAAAGATCTAACAACTGTAAATATGCCTCCAACATAGGAGCAGCCAACTACATGAACCAACTGTTAACCAAAATAAAGAGACACATTGATAAAAGTAAATTAATAGTAGGAGACCTCAATACTCCATTCTCAGCAATAGTCAGATCATTCAAGCAGAAAATCAACAAAGAAACAAGAGCTTTGAATGACACACTGGATCAGATGGGCCTCATAGGTATATAGAGAACATTCTACCCCAAAACAGCAGAATACTCATTCTTCTTGAATGCACAAGGAACTTTCTCCAGAACAGACCACATACTGGGTCATGAATCAGGTCTCAACAGATACCAAAAGAATGAGATTATTCACTGCATATTCTCAGACCACAACACTTTGAAACTGGAACTCAAGCACAAGGAAAAGGTTGGAAGAAATTCAAACACTTGGAAGCTAAAGACCATCCTGCTCAAGAATGTTTGGGTCAATCAGGAAATCAAAGAAGAATCTAAACAATTCATGGAAACCAATGAGAACAAAGATACATTGATCCGAAACTGATGGAATATGGCAAAGGCAGTCCCTAAGAGGGAAATACATGGCTAGCCAAGCCTCACTCAAAAAAAAAAAGAAAAGAAAGAAAGAAAAGAATGAAAAATCCCGAATTCACAGACTATTTTTACACCTTAAAGCTCTGGAGAATCAACAACAATTTAAACCTAACCCATACACAAGAAGGAAAATAATTAAGATCAGAGCAGAGACCAATGAAATAGAAATCAGAAATACAGTAGAACACATTAACAAAACTAGAAGCTGATTCTTTGAAAGAAAGAATTAATAAAATCAATAAACCACTGGCCAGACTTATCCAAAGAAAAGGACAAGGATGGGCACCTGGGTGGTTCAGTGGGTTAAAGCCTCTGCTTTCAGCTTGGGTCGTGATCCCAGGGTCCTGGGATTGAGCCCCACATCGGACTTTCTGCTTGCCAGGGAGCCTGCTTCCCTTCCCCTCTCTCTGCCTGCCTCTCTACCTACTTGTGATCCCTGTTTGTCAAACAAATAAATAAAATCTTTTTAAAAAGGGGGGGGACCCAAATTAATAAAATTATGAATGAAAGGGAAGATATCACAACTAACAACAAGGAAATAAATGCAATTATCAGAAATTATTATCAACAGCTATATGACAATAAATTAAGCAATCTGGAAGAAATGGATGCATTCCTGGAAACCTAAAACTACCAAGAGTGAAACAGAAAGAAACTGACAACCCTAACAGACCAATAAGACCAATAACCAGTAACGAGATTGAAGCAATAATCAAAAACCAACCCCCCCCCAAAAAAAAGAGCCCAGGGCCTGATGGATTCCCTGGGGAATTCTACCAAACATTCAAAGAAGAAATAGTACCTATTCTCCAAAAGCTGTTTCAAAAAATAGAAACAGAAGGAAAACTTCCAGACTCTTTCTATGAACCCAGCATTACCCTGATCCCCAAACCAGGCAAAGACCCCACCAAAAAGGAAAATTTCAGACCAATATCCCTGATGAATGTGGATGCCAAGATTCTCAACAAGATCCTAGCTAATAGGATCCAACAGTACATTAAAAAGATTATCCACCATGCCAGGTGGAATTTATCCCTGGATGCAAGGGTCATCAACATTCACAAATCAATCAATGTGACAGAACAAATCAATAAGAGAGGAGAGAAGAACCACCTCGTCCTCTCAATTGTTGCAGAAAAAGCATTTGACAAGATACAGCATCCATTTCTGATTAAAAATGCTTCAAAGTATAGGGATAGAGGGAATATTCCTCAACTTCATAAAATCTATGAAAAACCCACAGCAAATATCATTCTCAATAGGGGAACTGAGAGCCTTCCCACTGAGATTAGAAACACAACAAGGATGTCCATGCTCGCCATTATTGTTCAATATAGTACTACAAGTCCTAGCAACAGCATTCAGATAACAAAAAGAAATAAAAGGTATTCAAATTGGCAAAGAAGAAGTCAAACTCCCTCTCTTCACAGATGACATAATACTTTATGTGGAAAACCCGAAAGACTCCACCACCAAATTACTAGAACTCATACAGCAATTCAGTGATGAGGCAGGATATGAAATCAATGCACATAAATCAGTTGCTTTCTTATACACTAACAATAAAACTGTAGAAAGGGAAATTAGAGAATCAATTTCATTTACAACAGCGCCAAACCCATAAAATACCTTGGAATAAACCTAATCAAAGAAGTATATAATCTATACTCCAGGAACTACAAAGCACTCACAAATGAAATTGTAGAAGACACAAAAAGATGGAAAATATTCCACATTCATGGATTGGAAGAATAAACATTGTTAAAATGTCTCTGCTGCCCAGAGCAATCTATACTTTCAACACCATCCTGATTAAAATATCAAAGGAATTTTTCAAAGTACTGGAACAAACAATCCTAATATTTGTATGGAACCAGAAGAGACCCCAAATCACCAAGGAAATGTTGAAAAAGAAAAAGCTGTGGCATCATATTGTCTGATTTCAAGCTATATTACAAAGCTGTGATCAACAAGACAGCATGGCACTCACACAAAAACAGACACAGAGATCAATGGAACAGAATAGAGCCCAAATACAGACTCTCAACTTTATGACCAACTAAGCTTTGACAAAGCAGGAAAAAATAACCAATGGAAAAAAGAGAGCCTCTTCAATAAATGGTGCTGGGAAAATTGGACATCTATATACAGAAGAATGAAACTGGACCATTCTCTTACACCATTCACAAAGATAAACTCAAAATGGATGAAAGACCTCAATGTGAGACAGAAATCCATCAAGATTCGAGAGGATAACATTCGCAGTTGCCTCTTCAACATTGGCCATAGTAACTTCTTTCCAGACATCTCCAAAGGCAAAGGAAAAAAAAAGGAAAATGAACTTTTGGGACTTCATCAAGATAAAAATCTTCTGCACAGCAAAGGAAACCATCAACAAAACAAAAAGGAACCCATGGAATGGGAGAAGATATTTGGAAATGATACTACAGACAAAGGGCTGATAGCCAAGATCTATAAAGAACTTCTCACACTCAACACACACAAAACAAATAATCAAGTCAAAAAATTGGCTAAAGACATTAACAGACACTTCTCCAATGAAGATATACAAATGGCTAACAGACATATGAAAAAATGTTCATCATCATTAGCCATCAGGGAAATTCAAATCAAAACCACACTGAGATAGCACCTTACACCAGTTAGAATGTCAAAAATTGACAAGGCAAGAAACAACAAATGTTGGAGAAGTTGTGGAGGAAAGGGAACCCTTTTACACTGTTGGTAGAAATGCAAGTTGGTGCAGCTACTTTGGAAAACAGTGTGGAGATTCCTCAAAAATTAAAAATAGAGCTATTCTATGACCCAGCAATTGCACTGCTGGTTATTTACCACAAAGATACAGAAGTAGTGAAAAGAAGGGTCATATGCACCCCAATGTTCGTAGCAGCAATGTCCACAATATCCAACCTGTGGAAGGAACCAAGATGTCCTTCAACAGAGGAATAGATAAAGGAAATGTGGTTCATATATGCAATGGAATATTACTCAGTATTCATCAGAAATGATGAATACCTACCATTTATATGGATGTGGATGAAACTGGAAGATTTAATGCTAAGTGAAATAAGTTAGTCAGAAAAAGACAATTATCATATGGTTTTACTCATATGTGAAATATAACAAATAGTATAAAGGATCATAGGGGAAGGGAGGGAAAATGGAATGGGAACAAATCAGAGGGCAAAACAAACCCTGAGAGACTCTTGACTATGTGAAACAAACTGAGAGCTGCTGGAGGGGAGGTGGATGGGGGCATGGGGTAACTGGGAGATGGGCATTAAGGAGGGCACAGGATGTGATAAGCACTGGGTATTATATGCAACTGATGAATCGTTAAACATTAAATCTAAAACTAATGATGTACTATATGTTAGCTAATTGAATTTAAATAGAAAGTAATAATAATAATTCTGGTGGACCTTTAAGAATTTCCAAGAAAATTTTCATAGGCTCTGTAGCACCAGTGCTGAGAAGCATGGAACAATGGGTCAAATCAAAAGGAAATCCAGATTTTTAATTTTCTTTTGAGGAACTTCCAAGCTTCCATACTGTTTTCCAGAGTGACTGCACCAGTTTGCATTCCCACCAATAGTGTAAGAGGGTTCTCCTTTCTCTGCATCCTCACCAGCCTCTGTTGTTTCCTGACTTGTTAATTATTAGTTTTAGCCATTCTGACTGGTGTGATGTGGTACTCCAATACAATTTTTATTTGTATTTCAATTCTAAGGGGAACATGAACCCCAATGTTTATAGCAGCATTAACCACAATAGCCAAAATATGGAAAGAGACCAAATGTCCATTGACTGATGAGTGGGTAAAGAAGATGCGGGGTGTGTGTGTGTGTGTGTGTGTAAAATAGAATATTACTCAGTCACTCAGTCATCGAAAAGAATGAAATCTTGCCATTTGAAACAACATGGATGAAACTAGAGGGTATTGTGCTAAGCAAAGTAACTCAGTCAGAGAAAGACAAATCTCATATGATTTCACTCATATGTGGAATTTAAGAAACAAAATAGATGAACATGGGGGTAGTGAAGAAAAAATGAAATAAGATAAAAACAGAGTGGGGGGCAAACTATAAGAAACTCTTAACTACAGGGAACTAACTATGGGTTGTTGCAGGTAAAGTGGGTTGGGGATTGGGGTAACTGGGTGCTGGGCATTAAGGAGGGAACTTGTTTTAATGAGCACTGGCAGTTACATACAGGTGATGAGTCCCTAAATTCAATCCGTGAAACTAAAACTACATTATATGTTAACTAACTTGAATTTAAATAAAATCTTGAAAGAAAAAGTATCCATATTTGAATGTCTAGGTGTTCAATCTATGTTGCTTTATTATAAATTTTAAATATTTATTAGGGATCAGATGGGGAGAAAAAGTATTTCCGCTTGCTTTTACACTTTATTCCTTCCAGTTTAATAATAAATCTCTATAATTTAAGTCAATACAGGGACTTGTCTGGAAATAAAGTAATAAAATCCAAGCATCAAAGCAGAATGTTCAATGTAAAACAGGACCAGCAAACTGGCTACTCCGTACAAGGATACAGATAATAAAAGTAAAGTCTATGTTGAAAAAAAAAATAAGAGCATCATCTAAACAATATGTATGAAACATTGGGATAAGGAAACCCTTCCATGGGGTTCCTGAGTTGCTCAGTTGGTTAAACGACTGCCTTCAGCTTGGATCATGATCCTATGGTCCTGGGATGGAACCCCACATCAGGCTCCCTGCTCTGAGAGGAGCATGTGTCTCCCTCTCCCTCTGTCTGCTGCTTCCCCTGTTTGTGCTCTCTCTATATATCAAATAAATTATTAAATTCTTAAAAAATGAACGAAAGAAAGAAACCCCTATCATTGTGGTACCTCTGCCTCAAGGAGAAAAAAAAACAGAACAAGTGGCTTAACTTCCAGGACAATGGCCAATGACTCTAGGTGCAGGAACTTCACATTTGTTCTAGAAGTTTATAATCTAATCTTCAGTCCAAGAATAACAAAACATTTTACCGTAGACCCAGGGTTTCTCTCTAGTTTTATGTAGGGTTATAAAAAGAAAAGACTATTTTCACAACTTAAAGCAAGTGGTTCTAACTAAACCTTAGTTTCCTCATCTACTAAGTAACTGGGTGGCAAGGGGCCTGATTACATAATCTGTATGGTTATATTTGGCTTTACCATTTTTTTTAAGATTTTATTTATTTATTTGACAGAGATCACAAGCAGGCAGAGAGGCAGGCAGAGAGAGAGGAGGAAGCAGGCTCCCTGCTGAGCAGAGAGCCCGATGCAGGGCTCGATCCCAGGACCCTGAGATCATGACCTGAGCTGAAGGCAGCGGCTTAACCCACTGAGCCACCCAGCTGCCCCTGGCTTTACCATTTTATAATTCTATATGCTGATTAATATATGTCTATTCTAAACATTGAAAGCATTTTTTAAAAATCACAAATAGCCAGATTATAATAGACCTTGCTAAAATAGTTTTGTTTTTTTTTTTAAAGATTTTATTTATTTATTTGACAGAGAGAAATTACAAGTAGATGGAGACGCAGGCAGAGAGAGAGAGAGAGGGAAGCAGGCTCCCTGCTGAGCAGAAAACCCGATGCGGGCCTCGATCCCAAGACCCTGAGATCATGACCTGAGCCGAAGGCAGCGGCTTAACCCGCTGAGCCACCCAGGCACCCGCTAAAATAGTTTTGATCAAATATACAACACCTTGAAGTAATACATAAGACTAATTTTGAAATAATCCTGTCATTGATGATAAATTAAGTTTTCAGATATGAAGATTAATCATGTCAAAAATTATTTTGTGATCCAGAAATTTTATTTACTGGAAAAAATAAGAAGTAAACTTTTAAGTACCTAAAATAGGCCAAGAAATATGGGCTAAGTATTTTCTATGTGCCAAATAACTGGGAATCATGAAAATTGTGGACTATCATTCTTTAGCAGATGCTGTTGTTTCCCAGTCCACATCCCTTGGGTCCTGTTACTTCAGCTTGGTCCTGCACAAATACCAACTGTCAGTATCTGCATCCCTTGGCCAAGAGTCTCTGAAGCCTTGGAAGGCTGCTGTGCCTATATTCAGCAGGCCCAAGGTGCCAGGAAACTAATGCCTCCTCCCCAGGGGACAGCCTAAACCAATGGCTGAATGGAATTGCTATATAGATGCACAACTTGGTCACCCCACAAGAGTTTTACACAGTTTCTCAGAATTTCCCAGAGGTGTTAAATCTGATCACCAGTGGCAGTGGCTGCCTTGATAGTGTTTCCTACACTGGCTACCTCACTTTCCCCATATCTCTTCCCTACTTCCCTACTTCCCTACTCATTTATTTGCACTTGAATCCTTGTCTCAGGATCTGCTTGTGGGGGCACCCAAACGAAGACTACCAGAAACAGATTGACCTCACAGTGCAAGTAAATTTTCCAACGTTATAATTTTGACCTTTACTACATCCTTACATACACACTCATGCTCTTTGCCCAAAATTAGAAAAAAAAAAAAAAGTTCGAATGAAAAAAGCAATACAAAAGAAAAACAAATGTGGAAATTCAATATCTACTCTAGAAACAAAGAACATTACAGGCACTTTTTCACAAATGAAGAAATTATAAACTGGAGGGACGGGGAAGAGGGATTGGCTCTTTAGTTACCATTTCCCTGCTCTTAGGAGGATTTTGAAGATAAAGACTTAGACAAGAAAATTTTATTAGACTTGGTGTGAGTTAAGGGCACATTCTGCTGAACACTGATTCTGAATCTAAAATCAAAATTCTGGTATAGACACAACATGGATATAACCTTAACCTAGTGCAGTGGCTGGAACATAATAGAAGCTCAGGATGTATGTATAAGAATATAGTGAGAACTTGGGGCACCTTAGTGGCTCAGTCAGCTAAGCATCTGGCTTTACCTCATGTCATGATCCCAGAGTCCTGGGATCGAACCCCACATTGGGATCCCTGCTCAGCTGGAAGCCTGCTTCTCCCTCCCCTACTTCACCTGTTTGTGTTCCCTCTTCCATTCTCTCTCTTTCCCTCCCTCTGTCAAATAAATAAATAAAATCTTTAAATATATCTCTATCTATAGACATAGTAAATATAGATGATATAGATATAGATAGATGATAGATATAGATACAGATAATGAGAACTAAAATGGATTAGGCAGGCTTTAGAGACTAAGAAAGAGGAAATTTGGGAGGGAGACAAACCATAAGTGACTCTTAATCTCACAATACAAACTGAGGGTTGCTGGGGGGAGGGGGTTTGGGAGAAGGGGGTGGGATTATGGACATTGGGGAGGGTATGTGCTTTTGGTGAGTGCTGTGAAGTGTGTAAACCTGGTGATTCACAGACCTGTACCCCTGGGGATAAAAATATATGTTTATAAAAAATTAAAAATTAAAAAAAAGAAGAAAGAGGAAATTAACTTCCTATAACTAGCTCAAGACTCTAGGAAGAAAATTCAAAAGAAACTTCAGTGTTTCTTCTGTCATCCAGCTCAGCTCACCAAGTTAGGAAAGAAGCCCACTTATTCAAAAATTCCATATACACTGCCTTTCAGGAGCTTGGAGATAACAACAGAAAGAAGAGTGGGGATACTCCAAAAAAAGGGAAACTTCCACCATCCCAATGTTTTCAGTATAAAGCCCACACAAAGGGCAAAATTTAAATTTTCCCTTCAGAATTACTAAAGAATTAATTACTTAGTAATATCTTGGCTTTCATGTGTAAAAGTCAAAATTATACCGTCCCAAATGTCAATTTTCATGTCTCTGAATTACTTGTGAACACACTATAGGTTACAGGCATGCTGCTTTTATCTAGCTTGACCATTGTGGAGCCTCTAATATTAATACGTCTGACCCTAGGTTAAAATTATTCTGATGGAGCTAAAAAGAAACTTGACAATTGACTGATCCTAGATTTCTTACATCAACTCCATTCATAACTAATTTGGTCTTTTCTGCTCATAGTTTTTCCCTTTCTTCTTCTCTGATCTCTTTCAAAGTGAGTGTTCTTGGTAAGCCTAGTCCCCAAGATTTTATCATTCTGAATTTGGAGAATAGGTGTAGTAATTCTGAATGGATGAAAGGGAATGCTTCAAAAAAACAACAACAGTCTGGGGCTTCAAAGGACAGGAAGTAAAGGAAGAGAGTCAAAGAGAATCAGGGACTACTATGGTATAAGAGAAATAGAAAAATTGAGAGAAGAAAGGATATTTTATAGAGTTCTTGAATTATAGGCTGTGATTCAAATATAAATCACTCAAATACTCATCTGGAAGTATAAGATTATAGCATAGTTCAGTATCTGTATAGCATAGGAAGTATTGTCTGGAATACTAGGCTAAGCTGAAGCTGTTTACAAAGATATTAATAGGTCCCCACAGCACTAGCTGGACAATTTTCAAATAACCTATTAGAAAACCAAACCACCAAACAGGCATTAAGTTATCATCTTTCCATCAACTATAATATCCTTTTGTCTCTGTCAAGACAGACGTTAGATTCTATCTGGGAAAAACTGGGAATTTTATTTTAGCTTTCTATGCCTCATTAGATTGCTGGAAATCATGGAAACCTAAATTAAATATATAAGCTATTTCATGCACTGAGACCTCTTGTAGGAAGAAAGCAGCAATCAAATCAGTCAGTTCAAATCATCCTCAACATTAGCAAGGTAGCTGTAGGATCATTTTAAGAAATGACTTTCTGCTCCTATTAGCAGACTGATTATGTTCTAGCTTCTGTTCCAAGAGCATATCACTACAACGGTCTCTCAAAATGTGTAGTAAAAGAATGTATCTTTGCCAATGTTTATATTCAAGTCAAAGTTCTAAAAAAAAAAAAAAGAAGAAGAAGAAGAAGAAGAATACAAAAAAATTGGAGCCATGGAAGTTTGCACCCTTCAGCAAAAGCAATCATCAAGGCAAATATTTACTGTTTGGGTTGCTGAACATAGATATGTGGACAGAAGTTTAATGTCCATGCAATCTGTTTCCAGTGCATTAGCCATCACATTACAAACAACAAACAAGATTCTTTCTTGTTTAAAATGTGTCCCACATGCTCAGAATCAATCTTGATCAACAGACTGCAGTATAATTTGGCAGTTTAGAAATGACAAGATTATGGACACATTTCAATTAAAAAATAATTTCAGAGAAGGCAACTTATATGCATTATGCATCTAACAATGCTTCCAGAAAACATTTAGGAATCTACCATATCAACTATGATCAGAGAGTCTTGGTCTCCTTTGTCAAACAATATAATGTAGATGAATTACTTATGGAGAAGCTACAGGCAACTTTCCATTTTTTTATATAACAAATTTTTTAAATATATTCAAAAGTTAAATGTGAAAAATAAAATGGTCTGTGTTAAATCTTAGCTCCACAAATTACTAGTTAAAAGATCTTAAATTACTTAACATCTCTGATTCATACATTTATTCATTCAGCAGCCTGTTATATGTCAGGCAACATTCCAGGGTTTGGGAATGCATAAGTCAACAGAAGAGTCTACAGCCCCTACCTTCATACTTTCAAGTAAAGGAAGCAATAAAAAGAAAAATATATAACACATTAGAGCATACTAAAAGTAGAAAGAAATTTAAAATAAAGCAGAGAATGGAATATGAACTATTAGAGAGGTATTAGGTATATATTAGATAGATATTTTATACAGAACCAGGTAAGATGTCACCAAGAAGATGACTTTAGTGATAACCTGAAAAAGTCTTGTTGACATCCATGGAAGGAAAGAGTGCTCCACCGGTGGCAAGTGCAAAGGCCCTGATCCAAGACCAGGCCTGACAAGAGATGAGAATAGCTAGAGTAGAGAGATGAAAAATAGAGCAGTAGAAGATGAGGTCAGGGAAGTAATGAGATCCCAGCTGGGGAAGAGGCCATAAAAACCTTTTAGTTAATAGCAAGGACCTTCAAGGTAATAAGAAGTTCTTAGATGATTTTGAGAAGTGATATTATCTGGCTTACATTTGACAGAAATAATTCTTGCTCATAGGCTTATTGTAAAGATGAAGTAAGATAATTGACACAAAATATTTCCCACAGTACATGACAAATGCTAAACATAAAATATTAGCTGCCATAATTATTTTTGTTAACTAGACAGAGATTAGAAAAGCATGATCAAAACTGGAAGTCTGTGCATGGATGTGATTCTTATTTTTTTATTTGTCTCTGTTCTTCAAAAATCAGAATAATAATCTGAGGAGGGAAAGTAATAAAGAGATACTTCTGCTTAAAGATCAGGTGAAGATAATTTCTGGAACATTTAAGTGCTTCAAAAAAAAATGGAGGAAAAAATCTTGAAGTACGAAACAGAGGAATATTAAATTTTCCAGGTAAATCTCTCAAAGCTCTAAGTACAGAAATTATTGGAAATCGATTTAAAGCTATTCAAATAAATGTTTCTTCCAATTTAGGGCCAAGAAAAAGAATCCAAAACTGTTTGGATGACTTTTGGCAACGTGTTATACTCAGCAAATAGAAAGAATTTGTTGTAAATAGATTCCAAGAAAGCTACTAATAGGCCTCCCTGCTGGCTGAGCAAGACTGTTGAAATAAAATAAAGCAAGGCAGACGGTATCATTGCCTACTTAAGCAGTGTGGCATAAAAATTAATGCAGTAGCTAGATATCAGAGAAAAAATAAACAGATCATGCTCAAAACATCATTAAGAGGCAATATACCTCACATCTCTCCCAGGAAATCATGACAGGTGTACAATAGGCGTGAATGATACAAAGAATGGAGGATTTATGATTTGAACTCTCAGAGAACCTTCAAAGTGCAGGACCTCATTTCACACACAGCCCAAGGAATAATATATAATATCTTTAATTTTTATCACATTTTATGTATTCCATTCCTTTTAAAAGCATTTATTATCTATTATGTGCAAGGAGCTGTGGAAAACAGAAAATTGTGTAAGACATGGTCCTCACCACCCAAGAAACTTACATTACTGCAAAGGAACACAAGGCACAGACTGTACTCATTCAATATAAGACACTGTTGGTTTAAGTTAAAAAAATAATTTTATGGGAAGAAGAAAATCATTAAGTATACATAGAATTTTTAAGATAAACCCCAATTTCAGAAACATTAAATATTTGAAAGAAATGAATACCTTAATACGTAAAATGGGATATATAAATCTCTACACTGAGAAGAAACATAAGTCTCAACAGTGGCTTTTGGAATAAGTAGGTGTTAGACGAGCACAAAGGAGAAAGGTATTAGTATTGGACCACAGAGGTTAGCAAAATATGGATGATGTTAACATTTCAGCTGAGCTTTAAAAAAAGAACTAAAAAGCCTATAGTGGAAATGGTGGGTAAAAAACACATCCTAAGTAAATGGAAATGGAGGGTAAGAAATGCATTCCCACCAGATGAAATAACACACATAGAGGCACAGAGCAAAAATTACTATGTACAGAGCAGCAGCCATAAATTCAGATGGACTAAAGAAGGTTCATATTGGATGCAGTTGTAAGGATAGTAAACATTGCGATGCCAGAAACTAGGAAGTTTTGAAAGCAGAGAACAAATGCTCTCATGTGCATGATTTAAGAAGATTCACAAAGCAACAGTCCACAAAAAACAGTAGAGGCTTGACTGCAGAGTGGAAGAGGACTAAGGAACCTTTCATAAGACCCCAGGCAAATGAGGTCAAGCCAAACAGAAAGGTAAAGCAGTGGGTTGAAAAGACATGGATGTGTGTCTCTATATTAGCGCTTTTACTGACATGATCATGACTGATACACAGTAGTGTGACATTGAAAGAATAAGAATTATTATTCCGGTGTTATTCTATGGCTGTTTTTAAGACAGAGAGTGTGTCCTCAAGCAAGCACAAGCCGGGGATGGTGGCAGAGGAAGAGAAAGAATCATAAGCAGGTTCCATGTTCAGTGCAGTGCTTGACCTGGGGCTCCTGAGGGGTCTCGTTGCAACAATCCTGAGATCACGATCTGAACCAAAATCAAGCTTCAGATGTTTCACTGACTGAGCCACCCATTATTCAGGTTTTATAAAGGAAGAAGCCAAGAGAGAAAATTTGTGACTTCTTCTTCTTATTATTATTATTATATCCAATGTTAAAAGATAAACTGAGACATATTGAAAATTTATTGAGTTTTTTTGAGAAAAATCTATTATAATTAGGGAACAACATACTGTAAGTAGTTAGGAGTGCTTATCAGACAAGAACTAGAGTAAACACTTACATAACTAATGTGTGGTAGCAAAGAAAGGAAATTACTTGATTGGCTAGAGCTTAAAGAGAGTCTAGTTGGCTGTTTGTGATTGGTCATAGTTGGCGTTTTGATTTTGAAAGCTTGAGGCATTACAGGCTTAGATTTTTATTTGTTTACATAGGCCACCGTGGCATGAAAGCCACCTCAGTAATGTCCTCCTGTTTTCAAAACTAATGCTAGGAAGTAGGGGTGGCTCAATTGGTTAAGCAACTGCCTTTGGCTCAGGTCATGATCCTGGAGTTGGGGGACGGAGTCCTGCATCAGGCTCCCTGCTCAGCAGGAAGTCTCTTTCTCTCTCTGACCTTCTTTCCTCTCCTGTTTTCACTCTCACTCTCTCTCTCTCAAAATATAAATTAAATCTTTAAAAATTTTTAAAAAATAAGAAAAATCTAATACTAGGAAATAAAAAATATCAGTGCCAGAAAACAATCTGCCTCAGAGGACAGATCTGCTATTTTCTTCATAGCACATGAATTAATTCTCATGTAGGTTTCTGGTCAGGAATTAAAGAGTGTTTTGGGATGAACTACATATTAAAACTTGAAAGATAAAAGCAGTATAAGATGAATTCTTAGTATAAGATGAATTCAATTCTTTGCTAAACAAAAATGGCTCTAGTGACTGAGCACTTCAGTCTCACAGAGCTGTTGACATTGTGGCCGTGACAGTTTGTAAAGACATTGTGTCCACTCTCAGCCTGTGGCCACATCATTAGAAAGCTAAGACAGAATGCTAGGTCACTTCATGGGATGAGAGATGAATCAAAATTTTGGCTACTTCTTTAACAAAATTGAGTTTAGGGTAACCTGCTTATTCTAATTCCTATTTCAAAGAATAAGATATTTCTGAAAGAAACTGGACATTAAAGAAATTTCATTTAATGATAATGGACAAATTACAAATCAAAATAAACTAAATTCCCTAAGCATCACTGGCTTGATGAACTCTGGTTCTCAATTTCCAAAGAATTTCTTAGATACGTGGTACAGTTCAAAAACAATGGTCTTTGAGACAACTTTATCAGAATCACCTTGGGTGATCCATAATTCGGATTATAAATCAGGTATACTGAAGTTAGCCTTGGAAATCTTGGCAACCAGATTTGGAAAACACTGTTCCAAGAGAGAGTGTGACCAAGAGATAGTTCACACTCAATCTAAGAGAACAAATTTGTTTTTATCTTTACATGCCATAATGACTTAATGTGTTTGAATCTATTCCAAGCCATATTCTTTCATAGGCAACCAATTACTATCTTTTGAGATAATTATATTGATGTTGATATTAAGGACTTAAGAAAAGCACATAACCTTTTTTGTTTATTTCAAATATTTTTCCACATATTCTTTTCTGTCTGGCATCTTTTAAGATGATCCAAGTTATTGTATGTATCAAGTAGTGTGTTCCTTTTTACTGCTGAGTATAATTTTTTAAAAATTGAGAAAAGGGAATTAATCCTGATCACAAGTAAGATTTTCCTTCAAAATATTAACACTGACTAGTAAATATTTACATACCTACATGCATATATACAGACACAGCCATATATGCATGCTATAAATTTCATGTATGATTTCAAGATTATTCTACTTGTAGTTATACAGTTTGTGATTGTATTTTATTGGCTTTGAGGAACCTCCATTTATTAATGTCTCCCAAAGAAAATAACCCAAAAGCCTCGTTTTGCAACTTCTTTGCAGGATGGAACTGTTCGGTTAGAACATTAGTGATGGATCTACTCCACTACTCTGGTAAAAGGCCTTGGTGGGTTCATGATTATTCTAGTGAACAAAACACAACTGTTTCATAGGAATTTTGTACAAATCCTTAAAAAGCCATCAGGGAATGTGTCATAAAAAAAAAATATTTTAAACCAAGTTTCCATAAAAAGCCAGACAGTAAATAGTTTAGGCTTTGTGGGCCATATGGTGTTTGTCATAGCTATTCAGCTCTGCTGTTGTAGCATGAAAGCAGCCACAGACAATATGTAAATGAATGAGCATATCTATGTTCCAGTAAAATTGTATTTACAAAAAGAGACAATTAATAACGCATATCAGAATGGTCAAATCCAAAATGCAGGCAATGCCAATGACGGGTAAGGACGCCGAGCAACAGGAGCTCTTATTCATTGCTGGTGAGAATGCAAAGGGGATGAAGCTACTTTGGATGGCAGGTTGGCAGCTTCTTAACAAAAGTAAGTGTGCTCCTACCATACATTCTAGAAATTATGTGCCTTGGCATTTACTCAAAGGAGTTGAAGACTTAGGTCTACACAAAAACCTGAACATGGATATTTATAGCAGCTTTATTCATAACTTCCAAACACTCAAAGCAACCCAGATGTCCTTCATTAGGTGAACCACGAAACAAATTGTGGGACACCCATACAATGAACTATTATTCAGTAATTTAAAAATGAGCTATCAAGTTATGATAAGATGAGAAACTTTAAAGACATCGCTAAGTGAAAGAAGTCAATCTGCAAAGGATATATATTGTATGATTCTGACTACATGACATTCTGGAAAAGGAAAAACTATGGAAACAAAAAAAAGATCAGTAGCTGCCTAGCATGGGGTGGAGGATGACAAATGAGTGGAATACAAGGACTTTTTAGAGCAGTGGCTCTAACTCTTCTGGATAATATCTAATGGTGGATACAGGACATTAAGCGTTTGTCAAAACTCATAGAATTTGTAACACAAAGAGTGAACACTAATCTATAGACTTTAGTTACTAATTATGTACCAATATTGGTTAATCAATTTTAACAAATATACCACACCAATGCAAGATGTGAATAGCAAGGGACACTGTGGAGGGGCCGAGAGTATAAGGAAACTCTGTTCAGTTTTTCTGTAAACTTAAAATTATTCTAAAACAAAATAAAACAAAACAAAAACAGGCAATGAGCCAGATTTTGCCTGTGGGCTACAGTTTGCTGATCCCTGCTATAGAGAATGAAAACATCATCACAGAATCACTTGGAGCTCATAAAGTTGTCTTTGTGAATTCTCACTAACTTCAAGAAATTCATTCAATAAGGTTTTCAGAATTTTGTTAGGAAAAGCCGGGTTCTCATAATAGCACTCCTGCCAATTACATTCATATTCTTTTTCCTATAGCAAAAAGTTATCCATTATAATCATGAAATAAATCCATTCACTTTCTATACAAGCCAACAGTTAAGCCTTTTCTTCTCACTCAAGCCTTCGGGGACCATGTACAGCCCACAGAGCCCCTGTCCTGGGAAACAGAGCACATGTGACTGCAAGGACAAACCCTGCTCCAATCCCAAGTGTCTTCAGATTAGGTCTTCACCGGGGCAGCTCAAAGCTTCACCATGGGAGGGGTGCCGGGGTAACTGGGTCAGCTGAGTGTCTGACTCTTTGTTTCAGTGCAGGTCATGATCTCAGGTTGGTGGGATACAGCCCAACAAGGGCATCAGGCTCCTTGCTCAGCAGGGAGTCTGCTTGAGATTCTTTCCCTCTGTCCTCCCCCAAACAGCTCCCACACTTTCTCCCTCGAATAAATAAAATCTTTTTAAAAAAATTTTCCATGAAAATCGGTATTTTACTGCCCTCTTAAGTAGTCCCATATTCTATATTTTAGAAAGCTTCACTTTCTAGAATTTTCACCTGTTATGTTATATCAGCATTACAAGAAACAACCACAGCATTTTTTTAAGAGTGCTATAAACTCAGTCTTCCTTCCTCAGTCTCTGTGACCACTTATAGCAGCAATGTCTATTGCATTTTTTAAAAGGTTTACTTATTTATTTGAGAGAGAACACAGCAGGGGGTGGGTGTGGATGAGGGGCAGCAGAGGGAAAGGAGAGAAGGAATCTCAAGCAGATTCCCCACTGAGTGTGGAACCCGATGTGGGGCTCTATTCCTCGACCCTGAGATCATGACCCAAGCAGAAATTAAGAGTAAACCTGGTGATTCACAGACCTGTACCCCTGGGGATAAAAATATATGTTTATAAAAAATAAAAAATTAAAAAATAATAATAATAATAAATAAATTAGCCAATAAACATATGAAAATTAAAAAAAAAAAAAAAGAGTCAGACATTTAACTGACTGACCCACCCCGGTGGCCCTGTCTATTGCATTTTTGAGGATACTGATCAAATTTATTTTAATCAAAATAGTGACATGTGTTCTTAGTGACAATATTGTAAGTGATCTGTTTAGCACTTAATGTAATAACAAAAACATATTCAGTTTTTACTATTTTAAATATTTAGTTGTTTTTGTGTTTTAAAAGGCAGCAATAGGTAGGGAGAGGGTGGCTGGTTTATGGACATTGGGGAGGTATGTGCTATGGTGAATACTGTGAAGTGTGTAAACCTGGCGATTCACAGACCTGTACCCCTGGGATTAATAATACATTATATGTTAACAAAAGGCAGAAATAACTATGTTAATTGCAATCACAATATAATTATGATATTTTATTTTCTTATAATTTGTCATAAATCATAAATAATGGAATGCATAAACATACAACTGTCCCTCTTGGGAGAAGTTTGCTTTTATCCTATAATTTTAGTGAGATCTGTCAAGAGTCAAGATAAAAATTTAAGCTAAGGGGCACCTGGGTGGCTCAGTGGGTTGAGCCGCTGCCTTCGGCTCGGGTCATGATCTCGGGGTCCCGGGATCGAGTCCCGCATCGGGCTCTCTGCTCAGCAAGGAGCCTGCTTCCTCCTCTCTCTCTCTGCCTGCCTCTCTACCTACTTGTGATCTCTCTCTGTCAAATAAATAAATAAAATCTTTAAAAAAAAAAATTTAAGCTAAATCAGTATCCCTCTGCTGTTAAGTGACATAGGACACATGGAAAACTTATTTTCTTTAGAACAAGCTAGTTGTTATTTCCAAGGTATACACACAGAAAAGCTATGGTTGCTCTGAGAATCATAACATGCATATTTCTGCCTCTTTTTTGTTATTTCCATGGCATACTCACTAACAGTGGGAAAGCAGCTCAACTTCAACCATTTAGCATAAGGATCAGATTGAGTAGCTTCCAAAGGTAGAATGGCTGAAGTGGAGTAAAAGACTTAACCTCTCAATATCTGTACACATAAGCTATTTGCCATTCATAAAAGATTAACAACTTTCTTTCCGACCATGTCTGTAACTAGGTTAACAGCCATTATGAAAAGAAATATATGTATATATGTATATTGTGGAGAAAGCAGAACAGTAAAAAAAAAGAAACCTGGGGTGCCTAGGTGGCTCAGTCCATTGAGCATCTGACTCTTGATTTTGGCTCAGGTCATGATCTCTCGGTTCTGAGATGGACCCCACTTGTCCACAGTGTAAACTCTACTTGGGGCTCTAGAGTGGCCATGGAGCCTGCCTAATATTCTCTCTCTCTCTCTCCCTCCCTGGCCCCCACCAACACTTACACACACTCTCTAAAGAAAGAAAGAAAAAAGGAAAGAAAGAAAGCCCAGAAATATCCCTTTTAAATAGAAGCACCAGCATCTGAGTTATGATGAGAGTCTATTTGTCAAGTGATCTAATCATGAGAAAATATAAATAACCTTTATAGAAGTAATAGAGACATTTACTTTCAGCTGTTTGCCACATACCATGATATAACAGAAGCTAATCCATAAACAAAACAAGGTTAAATACAAAAACAAGGATCCAGTGCCACATAATTACAGTCTGTCCTAACAATCTCTATGGGATTTTTTGGTTTGGGGGGGAAGGGGTTGTCTCCAATTTCTGTGTGTGGGAGGAACACAAGGAGGGAAGAGCTTGCAAGGAGAATTTTGCCTTGTTATTTTGCTAATTTAATGTTCAGCATCTGGTTCACCTGCTGCTGTGCATGAGCTACGGTGATCTGACACAGATCATGGAATGCTGATTCAAAAATAATGAAGAGTTGATTTTAGATTGAAATTCTTCGCAGGTGAACTAACAACATTCGAGCTTATTAAGACCAGTCAATAACTAACTAAATTTTTGCTTTTGAATTATTTTAACAGATGGCCGCTTTATCCTGTTTCATATATCTTTCATAAGCTCACAAACAGTGCTCATTTGCATTTTCTTTCCGTCTTAGAAAATAATTGCTGTACTTCTTCACTTTTATTCCCTTGTGCATTTAAGTCAAAATTTTTATGCTGAAATTTTAGCCTGAACTTTTTCACCATATAGTCGCAAGTTTAGATTAAAGAATTAATAATGAAGTATGGATTAGGGGCATGTGTAAATTTCAACATATGCCTCAGAAATTCAAGGCATAGGAAGACGTGCCACCCATTTCTTCCACTGCAAAATATGAGATTCTTTGCCAGAGAATGATCTGCTCATATAAGGCAATTTTTCAAAATGTTATAAAACTTAAAGGCAATAAGGGGCGCCTGGGTATCTCAGTAGGTTAAAGCCTCTGCCTTTGGCTTGGGTCATGATCCTAGGGTCCTGGGATCGAGCCCCGCATCGGGCTCTCTGCTCCGCAGGGAGCCTGCTTCCTCCTCTCTCTCTGCCTGCCTCTCTGCCTACTTGTGATCTCTGTCTGTCAAATTAAAAAATAAATAATCTAAAAAAAAAAAACCTTAAAGACAATAACATAAATTTCTGTAATAGTGACAGTGACATTTTATAATTGCAAACAAGTATTTAAGTCATTACTGATAGTCACATCTCTGAGGTACTTACAGGGCAAATTTTTTCAATGGCTGTGTGCAACATATATACCATCTTAGATGTAAGAATCTTTAAGCAAGTGTCATCATTTGCTGTAGCACATTACAACAACACAGAATTTATCCCAGTCAGTAGATATTTTTTCTCCTCTTGTCTAGCCTAAGGTATTTTAGAAATACTTGAAATTTTTTCTCACCTATAGATAGGACTTCCCTTTAATCATGGATAATATCTGCTATATGAGAGAAATAGAAGCCTCCATCTATTAAAATGAAACATAAAGGCTCATATTGTGAGATGCAGCCAATTAACTGCAATATTCATAAAACTTCTCAAAAAAATAAAATGAAAATTGGTTTCAAGTCTGAGAATACCATAATTACCATCTGAAAAAAATAAGCAAACTAGTTTACATAGAAACTAGTTTGATAATTCTACAGCCAATGAGTCACAAACAATGCAACCAAAGCTACCTAAAGTACTCAAAAGAACAGGGCTTATTCTTGCTATACTCTCTAAACAAAAACAAATCAGGTGTGGTAATTCGATTTCATTAATGGTCCCACATAGTTACCTCCCTAACCCCTGGTCTTTGCCCTTAGCTGTGTTCTCTCCCATACTGACTCTGCCATCTGACTTATTTTCGTCAAAAGGGATACTAGCCAATGTGCTGCAAGCAAACACTTGAAAAAGACATGTATGTTTCTGCTTGCCCTCTTACATGACAGTGCTGACTCGTTCTTGGACATTTTCCACCATCAAGTGAACATGGCAAGGCTTATCGGATGAAAAGCATGCGAGAGACTTATAGACTAAACCAAGTCACGACAGTTCTCTGCCAACCTGCCAGATGACCACAGATGCATGATCTAGCCCAGCTCATATCAACACAGCCTATATTGACATAACTGCCCAGTAAGCCCATAGACTCCTGAGAAATAATAAATGTGTGCTTGTTCTGGGGTGATTTGTTACACAGTATTGTTATGTCAAGAGATCACTGACATACATTATTATATTCTGGAAATCTGAACACTTATTAACCCATTTCTTTTTTTAACCCTGAATATGTTGACTTGCTGAGCACAATTTTCTCCATTTGTCTCTTCTTCCCACAATAAACTGAAATTAAATGTTTAAGTACAGATTTAAATATCTGTTGTTATTATTACTTACATTCAGATGTGACATGTCGGTTAACTAAAATTACTGTCGATTTCCAGGTCAAGTCTTTGCAGTTATCCAATATACCTTTTACCAAAGGTAGTCTTAGGACCTGAAGGGATATTTCTAAGTTAGATGTGGCTTAATCTGAAAAGTAAAATATCCCATAAGCTTTGAGGAAACAAATAAACAAAAAAGAAATAAAATCTATTCTGGATATCAAATAAGAGTTTGCTTAGAGTATATGTAATTCCTTGCTGCTACATTTTCTCTTTTTGAGTTTTCAATAAAAGTCAGCTTGATGACAACTAGAATCAATCTATTTATTTCTTATTGCTACAAATCAAAGGTCATTTTAAAGCGACTTTCCACTTCTTGCCAAGATTTCTATACCTTTCCCAAGGACAGTATCATATCAACATTAATATAATATGCTCATCATGTCTTTGCATTCAGAGATTGGAAATCTTCAATATATTTTTCTAATATAGAAAAGAAACCTGGGGCATTCAAGAGGTGAAGTTATTTGCTATTTCTTCAACCTCTCAGGATCTTGTTTCTCCTTTTACCACAGGTCAAATGATGTTACACAGAGAAATGTTTGGGTATAAACAAATAACTATTCTTTCCTCCGTATTTCTGTGAAAGTAGAGAATACCATGAATCAGAAAACAGAAATGGTTTGTTTTTATCTTACAGTCATCAGCCCAAATAAAGACATGCATGGAAATTTAATGTAAGAAAGTGATAAGTTCTAAAGTTTTAAAATAAGTGTAGGATACCTTATTTCCAGTGGGCTTATAACATGCCGTAAGAGTATAGCATATAAACAAAGAGAGGTGAGATTGCCAAGTAAGCACTTCTTATTTCCTTGCTATTGGTAATGACAATCACTACTATATGTCTGCTTATTCTAAGTTAGACTCTCTGCTAAGTGCTCTCCAGATATTTTATTTCATGTTTCAACAACCACATGCTTCAACAACAAAATATACAACTAATTGATAGATCCAATAACCATTTCTCTCTCCCTTCTCCCAGACTAGCTTCCACTGTAGTGGAGAGAAGAGTAAAATATTCATTTTTCCAGCATTCCTTGTACTAAGAGACGGACATGAAACAAAGTTCTGGCTAATAACATATAAGCAGAAGTTGGTTTAAGGGATTTCTAGGCTTTTGTTTTCCTGACTGAAACAGATTCCTTATTAATGATTCATTCTCCTTTCTTCCTGCTTTGAATGTTGATTTGATGCCCAGAGCTGTGGCAACCATATTGTCACTATATGGAAAAAACCAAGAAGATTACAGAGATACCATCTCTGATATTACTAAATCACTAGCCCAATTCTAGAAACCATCTACCTCCATATTTCTTGTCATAGAAAAGAAAATAAACCCCCATTTATTAAAGTCCCTGTTAGTCTAGTGTTTCACTATTTCATCTTATAAATATTCCCGATAGAAATGTCAAATCCTATGTCTTTTTTTCCAGTTTGTAGATAATTTTCTTTCAGTGATTTCAAATAACTTAAAGTCTAAAATAAATCCATATAGTCAATTAAAATTGTATAATATCTAAATTTGAAATATCTCAGGGAGATTTTAATTTTTGCTTTAGTGTTCAACAAATTGAAATTAGTCTGTACTAAGATATCCAAGTAACTTCAAGCATTAAAACAATCTATTAAGTTTGAATACCCATTCATTCTAAATATACACAAAATATGTAGGGAAGTATTGATATCTATCTAGAAACTAAGAGAAGCTGTGATGGCATAATTGAAAAAAATACCTTTAAGTAAATATCTTCTACTATTAAAAGTATAGATTAAAAATGTAAACATTAAAAAAAATGAAAAAATCTGTGTAAAATATCCAATCCAGAAGGCACACTTGATATTTATTCACCTACTTGTCACACATATAACAAAATCCCTCATGCCTGGGAAGGTGCTTAATATTTCCATTTGTTATTAAATCCCAACTTCTTAAGCAAGCCAAACAGTGCCTCCTATCTTCCCGTACTCACTGTTAAAGTAAATCTTGTATTGATAATCTTTCCACTAAACCTTTCCAATACCAGTCTTATTCTAGCTTTCCAGTGCATGTGAGGTACTGTTTGTAAACTGAGATCACTTGATTGCTGATTTAAGTATGAGCACCAAGAGAAGCAGAATTAGTAGATATAATTACAAAAATGTTTACTTTTTATTTGGCTATAGAGAGCTTTAAAGGAACAAAGACCACGACTGACATTAAAGTATAAAATGGGAGACTTGCAGAGAACACATTCACCCTCTTGTCTCTGAGGGTACTACAATCCCCAGACAGCTCCTAATTTAGAGAACTGTGGAATTACTAAAATGATTTGCTTTGGATTTTGAATTGGGAAGACAATGGAAGTAAAACTGCACTCTCAGATTTTGGTATCAAAATCAGAGTTCACACTTGAAAGCCAGATGAACATTTACTAGCTTACCCACCTGGGGGGTTTACTTAACATCTTTGAGTTGTGGGATCTCATCTGTAACTCACAAGGAAGTTGCAAAGTAAATATATCATTTCTCTTAAGTGCTTGGTATAGACAATGGCATATATTAAATGTTCAATGAATGACTGCTATTTTTACTAACTTGATTATCATTTTGATATATTATCTTATTTTGTAAGTGTCCTTAGACAAAACTAGAAGATAAATCACAATATATTCAGATAACTTCATATTTATTCAAAATAAGTAAATTTAATCTTAAATTAATCTTAAAATTAAATATTCTTTTAAAGACTATAAGTATGAGACAAGGAAATTGTGGTGAGAACAGCCATTGATCTTGACAAGGTCCCTGACCAGGCTGAGGAAACCTTGGATAAACTCCAAGTTCAATAAAGATGGAGAGAAAATAAAATAAAACCACAGTAAATTATGTTTGCTCCATCTGCCTAATATGTGAATAAAGTGCCAACATGGTGTCCTATTAGCTTTCATTTTATTTGTATAGTAAATGTAAGATTGGTCAAGAAGTCCGTGGTACATCTGACAGCCTAGGTCACAAAATGTTAGCTATAAATGAAAAACAAGATCTTACACCCTCTTTATAGTCATCCTTCCCACTAGACTGTTCACTTAACAAGTATTTGAGCTCCTTTTGTTTGTTAGACACTGAGGATACAAAGGTTAATAAGATACAGCTCCTGCCTCCACGAAAAGCTCCCAGTATGGTTAGAGTAAGAAAGCTTTAAAAACTGACTTCTAGGGGCGCCTGGGTGGCTCAGTGGATTAAGCCTCTGCCTTCGGCTCAGGTCATGATCTCAGGGTCCTGGGATCGAGCCCCGCATCGGGCTCTCTGCTCAGCAGGGAGCCTGCTTCCCTTTCTCTCTCTCTCTCTCTCTCTCTCTCTGCCTGCCTCTCTGCCTACTTGTGATCTTTGTCAAATAAATAAATAAAATCTTTAAAAAAAAAAAAACTGGCTTCTAGGGCAACCATGATGAGCAGCAAGGAGGGCTGAGAATGAGTTGTTTGTAGACATCATGGAAAATAAATGTTTGATAGCTCAAGTTCCTTATCAAAGTTATATCAGGAAGGGTCTCCCCCTCTACTGCCTCCCTGATAAAGCTTCCCTATGTGAGTGTCAAGGCTGGGAGACTGGAATGAGGCAGAAAAGATTACCCGGGCTTGGACTGAACTAAGATTACGAGATCAATTTTATTAAACAAAGAACTACGGGTCCTCTGCCACATCGAGCTTGATTCAGAAATTCCAGATATCCACTCTATGAAGCAGTCCAAGTGGACAGCCTTCGAGTCTAGCTCCTATCCCCATGAGGTGGCCTTATCTCCAGAAGGAATGGTAGTAAAGGTGACCTGATAACAAATCAGGAAGGCTCTCTGGTTGCCAAATCTGACTAGGTACACTTTGTCTATGGCCATCATGCTTTTCTTCCATGAAACACTGGAACAGAGATGGAAGAATAAAAGTAAAGTAGACATGCAAATAAGTAATTATAATACAATGAAATGTGGAAGTGCAATTAGTGAGCAATTAATCCATCTCAGTCCTGGGATCAGATGCTCACAGAAAATTCAGGAGACTTGTCACATGCTGGTACTCAAAAGAAGATACAGAGATTTTGCGAGCTGGTATGTGGAAAGGGGACTAGGAAGAGAGCAGGGGGTAGGAAAGTGATTGATGTGCTCTGGAAAAGATAATGTGACATAACAGGAGGGCAAGTGCTCGGTACATGTAAAAGGTATGGGTAGGGGGTGGTATAGCAGTAGGTAAGAGTAAAGCAGTAAGACATAAAAAGAAAGTTAAAAAGGTAAAGAAAAGCTGTGGGCAGGACATCTTGGGCAAGGTATATGAGAATATGTTAGGAAATATATACTAAATATCAAGTGAATGTATATTTTACCACTATCATACTCTTTTTGTTAAAATGTATATTAATGTAACAACTTTTCATATTTACACAATCGGAATTTAGAAAATTGCTCTTTATGCTTTTGTTGCTTTTTTAAAGCTAAGATAAGCTTTTCAGTACTCTTAATCAATCGATCGATCAATCAATTCAGATTGGGTATGGCCTTTGGTGCCTGAGTGAAGAGTCAGACAAACCCATGCAGCTCAAATTTGCTCCATGAAGTAAGACAGGTTTTTAATTTCCTATAGATTACACAAAGGGACACTTTTACATAAAAATTCCCATTTATGTCTTTTCTTGAAAACTTAAATGTAGCAATAATCATGGAGGTGAGGTTCAATGGCCTTTGGCATGTGATATCTAATTGGCCACAGATTCTGCCCAGCCTACTTCACTTACTTTGTTTCCTACCAGACCTTGGAAGGCAAATGAATATTTTGCCCCTGCACTCAGTGATGGAAAATAGCAAAAAAAAATTTATAGGAGACTGATAAGATTGCATTAGCTCTATGTTCAACACTGTGAGCAAAGAAGGAAAGGAGACCAAACAAATTCTACTAATGCCAGACAGCATTTTAATAGTTTAAAAGTCTCTCACTATTACCTATACAATTTTCAGTAGTATATAACTGGACCTCTGAAATTCAGCTTTCTTACTTCCAACTTCTCCTTTTCCTCTTCATTTGTAAAAAGATTTTTAAATCATAGAGACCATCCTTAGAAAGCCATAGAAGATAAGCTATTCTATTGTGCTGAATGCCTTTAAATTCATATCAAAGTAAACAACTTAATATCACTAATCTATGATCTGTCATTGTATATTAAATACATAGCTTTGCTCCAGCTGATTAAACTTTATCCTAAATTTGCAGTTTATAGAACCCTTCAGCAGATGTGTTGCTGCAGTATGTGGCCTTACTACTTGATGGAGATTTGGACTCAACCCCCAAGTCAGAGAAAAGTTAAGTTTAATAATATCAGAATACTTCAATGCAGTGCACTGAATTAAAAACAAATTAATATTTTATCCTCAGGTAACTCTTACCATAATCCAGAGTCTTATTGAAAGAGATTTAACAGAACAAGGAGTTTGGTTGGTTTAATTTAGCTGTGCTTTTATTAAGTTTGCTAATCAAAGCTGTTTTGAGATTCTCCAAGATGCATATCTAAGATGCATAAAAATGTCAGGCTTTCAAGGAATTGAGGTTGCAAAATCCTCTAAAGAAAAATATTGGCCAATGGAAAATATGAACAGATACATCCCAGGTCATCACAACACATAAACACAAGATGGAAAAACGTAACTGACAATGGGTTAGATCTCTAATATCTACTGAATATCTTCTATATGTCAGGTATTGTTTTGGGCCTTTTATATACTGTACATTTAAACCTTACAACAAACCTATGAGAAGTTACTGTCCCCAACTTACAGAAGGCTTAAGTAACATATGGGAGATGATACAATGGTAAATGGCACTCATTTTTTAAAAGATTTTATTTATTTATTTGACACAGAGAGAGATCACAAGTAGGCAGACAGGCAGGCAGAGAGAGAGGGGGAAGCAGCCTCCCTGCTGAGTAGAGAGCCCGATTCAGGGCTCGATCCCAGGACCCTGAGATCATGACCCAAGCCAAAGGCAGCAGCTTAATCCACTGAGCCACCCAGGTACCCCAATGGCACTTACTTTTGAACCCAAGACTTGTCTGATTCCAAAGCTATGCTTTGGAGAAAAAGTCAAGTCTTAGAAATTATCTGGAGTTTTACCAATCATTGCCCAATCCTGCTAAAGGTCTGTTGCCAGTCTCAGCTATATCGTAGGATCTGAACCTAAGTGTATATATGGGGGAGGAGAGATTCATGAGTGTCTCATATCTGTTCTTCTGTTAAAGGGTGCTCCTGCACAGTTACACACACACACACACACACACACGCACACACGCACACACACAGGCCACACAGAATCCAGCTAACAGCAGTCCCATATGTATAGGAGGTTTTAAGAAAATGGGCTTTTCCTCCCTGATGGATGTTTAGACTTTCTTAAAAGAGCTCAAACGTTGGACATCTGGACAAAGAGTGCTCCTATGATCATCATGGATGAATATATAAGATCCTATTATAATAAACACCAATAATCACACTCACAAGCTGTCCGTCTCTGCCAATACCATGAACTGAATTGTCTGAATTGTGCACCAGAGGCTGTTGAAAATCTTCTCTAAAGAAATCCTTACACCACAGACATTCTTTCAACTTGTTTAATTTTTCAGTAGATTTGAGAAAAAGCAGGCCAAATCACTGTACCAAAGGAGCCATAACTCTATCCAGATATTCTTGTATGCAAAGGAGCTGTCAGACTCAAGGGTAAGAATAATGATGCTGCCAAGCAAGACGGATGTAATGACAACATGAAACTACATGATAACTGACCAAAGAGCAGACTGAGGGCTAAATTACAGAGGCCAGTAAACCACAGGTGGCTTGTTCGGACCGAACTCTAAATGTTCAGATCGGGTCCCATCAAAAAAACCAAAAATAGGCTGCTCTTTCTGAAGGCTTCATTTAATTTATGGACTCACACAGGTACACGCCTACTTTCAAATCTTGCTATCTGCCTAGCATGAAAGAGCAGAAAGGCAATAATACTCCAAACAAATCAAAACAAACAGGTAATAGCAGTTATCAGAATTTTAAATGGAATCATTATTCTACTTGATGTCAACAACTCTGCTATAAACAGGCACATTTCCAGAATCTTAACACTTATTTTATGTCCAGATTTCACAATTTTTCCCAGTTACAATAGTATTTGCAGGGAGCTCTTTTCTTCCTGACTATGTATTGTCTTAGATTTTAAACTCCTAGAGGCAATGATATATTTTACAATAAATTCTTAGAACTGGCTGCACTTTCTTTTGTATAATAGCTCATTGCTTTTATAAAAGAGTATATACTTCAATAGAATTTTCCATTATATCATTTTATTTGACTCTCACTCTCTTGTGGGGGTGAGCAAGATGGTATGATTGCCCCAGTTTTAGGGACAAAACTTTAAAATATTAAATAGTTTCTCAAGAACACACAACTATTCAACAGAAGGGTTGAGGCCAGGAGGATTGAATATTCTGAGTTAAAAATGAACCCAACTTTTGGACTACTTTATTTTCAAAGAAGAAAAAAGCTACAGTGATTTTCACATAATTTCTTGGCTACTCAGCCTAAATCCTGTGTCAGACACTGGGAACCCATGAGCAAAATCTTTAGGACACTTGTTGCTTGGTCTATATACTGTTTATAAGGGGCAATATAACAAAAAACAATCCACTATAGCAGAAACCTTTTCCTCATTGATGCTGATAAGTAAAACTAGCTAATAAAAATAGTCAGGAAAACTAATGCAAACTGGATACTTACATAACATTTGAATTTTCCTGATAAAGGACAATATACTGATTACCAGCATCTCTCCAGTTAGGTATCTCCAGTTACAGTCTGTTTTCTTAACATGTCTTTCAGTATCTCTGCTTCTGCTTTGAAAGACCGAGAACTTCTCATTTTTATAGGGATCCCAATTTTCTAAGGTTTTAAAGCTCCCTTTGAATAAGTTAAAGTAGGGATATTTCAACATCGGGAGGTTTTCCTTGAAATGTTTAACTAGAACAAATCACTCTGAGACGTATATGGACGTGCAGCCCTCATGTGCCACAAACCCACACGTTGCCAGGTGGAACTAAACTGACTTAATCTGGAGCCCATGGCCATATTAACAGATGTTTTCCTTTGTACTGTTTAGTTTCTGCATATTTTTCTGTTCTCCTTAGCAGAGGTTTTCAGTATTTAATGAGCATAAGCATCACTTGAGGTGCTTTTTTAAAATGTAGGCTCTTGGGTTTCTAGTGATTTGGATTCTTTGTGTCTAATGTTGAGTTTGTGAATCTGCATTTTAACAACCCCCACCTCCATCCTATGAGGCCAATGCAATATTTACAACACACTGGTATGTGGGATAAAATTTCAATCCCTTATCACAGCATACCCAGACTTCCTAAACTGGCCCTTGTCTACTTCTATAATCTGTACTTCTCACAACCCAGAGGGAATGCTATGGCTCTAGTTGAACTTGTAAATTTCCATGGTATTTCAAATATTTGTGCCATATTTCATATTACTTCCTGGAATACATTCCCTCTAACCAATAGTTATCATTTTATTTTTCCCATCATGCTTCATGTCTCCTGGGAATCATAGCACCCTGGAAGGGGTTGGGTATGTGCTTTTATCCAAACATATTCTAATAAAATCTGCTAGCCATCGTACCTGTACTCTTAGCCTCAGTGCAATAGGAGTGAGTATGTGAGACTGACTAGATATTTTTCCTAAGATTTTTTGAATGGGAAGTTTTAAAAAGCAAAAGCCTTTATCTAGTGAAAAAAAAATGAGGAATGTAAAGGTCAGGAGCTATGTGAAGACTTATTTCTTGAAAATGGAGGATGACACTCAAACAGAATAAAACTAATACCCAGAAAGTAGCAGAGTTAGATAATAAATGTGAATTAGTCAACATATAATTCTGATACAGATGAAAATTGCTAAATATTTTTAAGCTAAATATCCTGAAACAGTTATTACTTAGTGATAGCCTGCATGGGTATGTTTTCTGTAGGAAAAATGTATTTAATTCTAAAATGTATTTATGACTGTAGCATTGTCTATAGTTTAGTTCAAAATGCCCATAGTATCTTAATATGGTAACATATATTAATAGCTATGATAAATAGTGTCTCATAAATGGTCCTCAATTGACAGAACATTATAATGTTTTATGGGATCACAGATCCCTTTGAGAAACTGATGAAAATTATAATTACTCTTGTGGCAAAAAAATGCACATTTACCCAAATTTTGATAATTTCTGGAGATGCCCCTAAAGCCCAATCATGGCCCTCCTTAGAAATCCCTGGGCTCAATGAGGCTTGCTAATGTTCTGTTTTCCACATCTGCTTTACCAACCTACCTGTGTACATAAAAATGGATAAAGTAAATTGGCATTTGTAAGAAAGGAAACATATTTAGTATTCTGATTGACAATGGTACACAATAAAATGGATGAGATATTTCCAAGTGGCAATTAAGATTCAAAGAAAACCTTAACCAATTTTAAAAAACATCTCTCTTGGTTTTGTTTGGTTGGTTTAGTTTTTGCTTTATTTTTTTGTTTTTAGTAAAGTTGCTTTTTTTCTCATGATATCTTAATGTATTCATTTTGTCTAATGTGAAATGCAAATGCTTTTCATTTGATTTTTCTTCAGATTTCTTTATTATCTGATACAAAATACAAGTGCTTACCCTCCACATACCAGGTACTTTGTCTTCATATCTGTTGACTATGCAGATAGGGCAATACTTTCAAATGTAATTCAAGATTAAATAGAGATTCTATATAACAAAGAGAGATTCTGAACTGTCTTTACCATCAGCATCTCAAGAGAGAATATTGACACTATTTCAGGAGTCTGACATTTAATAATACACTTTATACTGTTTTCTAATGACTACATGCCTGTTAATTTTCTTTATCTTACTTATAGAAAATTATTTAGTGGTAGGTTCCATATCTTCTGTTTCCCATGTCATATTCACAGAGTATTTTGGTCAATATTATGAGCTACATGTGACAAAAACAACTCAAACTGCCACAAAGGAAAAATGGATGGAGGATGGTGTCATTGTCTTCACAAACTAAAGAGCTCAGTGTTAATTCTTTCTTCTGATACAGCTGCATACAGGGGTTCAGACAATGATGCCAGGCTCTATCTTTCCACAATTTGTACAGCTTTCCTCTCTATTGGCTCTAACATTTGATGGGTTCTTTCCAAATAGTTGCTCTCAGCAACTCCAGGCTTACACTGCCCTCAACTTCTCTTTCCCATGGTAATTGGCACATTCCTAGAATGGAGTACCCTGTACCTAATTTGAGTAATATAGCCATCTCTGAAACAGTCTGGACATAGAGATCAACTTTGTACAAATTATACAAGTTAAGAAGTGAAACGAGGTACTTGACCAACAGAAACTCAAAGTATGATCATCAAAAGCATGTCAATGATCCGAAGTAAATGGGTACAGGACAGGAGAAAACACCATATATCCACTACACAGAATGTATTAGCTTTAAGCACATGTCAAACACTCAACATCCTCTGTCATTCAAGACTGAAGATAACAAATCTTTTTTTTTTTTTTTTTTTTTTTTTTTTTTGGCCAATGTTAGATAGTGTCCATTTGACTGCAAAGCACAAACCCCCACCCAATATACTTCAAGGAAAAACTGGTTTTATTTCATTCCTAACCAGTATCACTATAAGAATTACAGGAGGGTTTCCAGAAAAAAAAAAAAAGTTGTCAGGCAGCTAGGTATGGGTGGGGGGTGTTGGGGTGAGGGCTATAGGGTAGAAGAGAGAATATGCCCCTTATATTCTATGTCTTTGTGCATTTGTGTGTCTCTCACTCTAAACTAGCTTCTCACTTAAGTCATTTATCCTATGGTTTACAAATGGCCTCCCTCATCTAGACCATCCAAAAATAGAGAACTCAACACCAGAATTCACAGGGACTGTTTATGGCCATACCATCCTGAACACACCCGATGTTACCTGATCTCAGAAGCTAAGCAGCATTGGGCCTCGTTTGTACTTGGATGGAGAATGGACAGGGACTTCCAACTCAGCTGCCCACTAAAGTCTTATCTCTCTAACCCACACCTGATGGTCCATCCGGGGAAGGTCGGGGATCCACTCCTGGCTCCCCCAATGAGTTATCTGAAAGAGGAATAGGAATAGAAATGGAGAGGTTAAGGATAAAAGTCACATATCTCAAAGGACATCCATCTCTAGTTGGAACTAGAGACAGAGCAGATCTATGGGGGCAAAGAGGATATTACTGACAGACATCTTTAAGGCAATGTGATACAAAATTTCATTCTGCATTTTATCTCTCAACTACAAAAGAGTAACAAAAAGGAAATAAATAGAATAAGGCTCTAGTAATGGAAATTCCATTCTATATGTCAGGCAAAAAAAAAACAAATTTCCATTTAAGGAAAAAGGTAAAGAATTAGATGATCTGTGTATAAAACATGAATTTCATCCATCCATTTGAAAGCCAGCTTACTAAAAATGTTTTCTTTATGTATTAGATAAGTAATAGTTACTATATATATATATATATATATATATATATACACACACACACATACTATATATATACTAATACAAATATATATATATTAGGTAAGTAAGTAGAATTTGAAGTTTCAAGGGATAATAAAAGTTACAAACTTTTTAAATTTTTTATTTTTTTATTTTTTATAAACATATAATCATCAAAAGAAATGAAATCTTGCCATTTGCGACAACATGGATGGAACTAAAGCGTATCGTGCTTAGCGAAATCAGTCAAGCAGAGAGAGACAACTATCATATGATCTCCCTGATATGAGGAAGTGGTGATGCAACATGGGGGGTTAAGGGCGTAGGAGAAGAATAAATGAAACAAGATTGATTGGGAGGGAGACAAACCATAAGTGACTCAATCTCACAGAAGTTACAAACTTTTAACTCCCACCAAATGTAAGAATTTCTGACATAAAAATATATTTATATTTCTGTATCTTTTAAATTCATGTTAGTGTTAATACCAAACTAGTAGAGAATATCTAAATAATGCTACGTTAAAAACAGCAATACAATATATATTATAATCTCAGCTCCTAAAGAGTCACTAACAGCAAAAGTAGGGGGTTTTGGGGGCACCTGGGTGGCTCAGTGGGTTAAGCCTCTGCCTTTGGCTCAGGTCATGATCTCAGGGTCCTGGGATCAAGCCCTGCATCAGGCTCTCTGCTCGGTGGGGAACCTGCTTCCCCCTCTGTCTCTCTGCCTGCCTCTCTGCCTACTTGTGATCTCTGTCTGTCAAATGAATAAAATCTTGGAAAAAAAAAAAAAGTAGGGTTTTTCTTTTTGTTGCCTTAGCTATATTTTCCTTTTGCTCTGAATCTGCTGATATTTTTTTTAAAAATGGAAATGAGCACATTTTTCCATTACATTTGAGTAAATTGAATCAACCACAAAGAAATGTGTGATTTTGGTATATGCTTCTTTTCAATATTCCATTTAAAATTAACCAATTACCCAAGAAAAGACAAATGCCATTTAACGATAGTACCTTCCAAAAGAGGAAAAGCAAAACTGATTTAATTCATTATGAAGCAACATTTAGGCCATCTAGCAGGAGAAAATCTACCAAATGTTTTCTGTTTGTTTTTATGACTAGGTACATAGATGTTTGTATTCCTATATGGGGTAGGTAACTAACAGTAGACTATAAGGAAATAATATATCACTTAAATCTTAAACCTTTCCTTAACTTTGTCAGTTTAGGGTCACTAGTTATGGTCATCATAAACCTGTTGTTGTGAAATCTCTAATATGTGAAGAAAAAAAAATCCTAAAAATTGTCTGGAAAATGCATCATCTCCAATTCCCTGAGACTCTGGGATTATCTTTTTGGAATTTTCACCTCCCAGGTCCCCTATTAACATTCATCATTCTGAGGAAACAATTTTGCAAACCAGTTATGGTAAGGAGTTTGAAGTTAAACAGAGTAGAGGTTGAGTTCCCCACTCTCCACTTACTGGTTATGAGATCTGGGACAAATTGCTTATCTTCTCTAACCCCATTTCCTCAGCCACAAAATGAGTGCTGACCCCATGGTGGTTGTGTGGATTAACTGAGATAAAGTGTATAAAGCACTGAGGATGGGACCGACACTAAATGGTCACTGGTGGCCACTGTTGGGAAAGAATTCATTATTAAAAAATAATAGCAACCACAGGCCCATTCTTACTTCTGAACTTATACTGTTTTTATACTACATACGGTAATTATTTTTCTATATCTGTCCTACCCACCCTCCCTGGATGGTAGACCCCTTGAAGATAGTGATTTTATCTTATGTTTTCATATTTAATCCAGATCTAGGTACATAGTTGGTCTTAAGGAACTGCTTGTAAATGGAACTGAACATAAAATCTCCCTCAACCTCATTGTGCCTTCTAGAAGGCAGAGCTATGTAGCTCTTTATTCTACTTCATGCAGTTGAATGCATAAAATATATTACCCTCTGAAACCCTCGGTCAGATGCTGGAATAAAAGAGGCAGCTGGTAGGGGTGCCTGGGTGGCTCAGTTGGTTGGGCGACTGCCTTCGGCTCAGGTCACAGTACTGGAGTCCCGGGATCGAGTCCCGCATCAGGCTCCCAGCTCCATGGGGAGTCTGCTTCTCCCTCTGACCTTCTCGCCTCTCATGTTCTCTCTCACTGTCTCTCTCTCAAATAAATAAGTAAAATCTTTAAAAAAAAAAAAAAAGAGGCAGCTGGTAAAACAGGCTATGCAGTACTTTTTAACTAGGTGAAGGAGCTCAAACTCTCTAGGCAAGTACTGAGTTAATGTCTAACAAAACCTGACTGCTATTCCATTTTAAGTACTGACAGTGTTCTTAGCAGTCAGTACAGAAGAAAGAGGCTGCAACAGTCTTTGAAATATTGCATCAGAATTTTTGGTTCTGGGCTTCAACCCTCGCTGCATCAATTTACATTCTGAAGGTTATCTTCAAAGCCAGAAGGGTGAAGGACAGAAAGGTTTGAAATAAAAAATTTCTAGGGGTTAGTATATCTAAAAATCCTTCTATTTTAAAATTAGCTTCCCCTTGATAATAGGACTCTGATTGTGCTAAGAAACAGCCTTAATTCTTTTCCCCTTGAAAATGTACTTTTCCACTGTGGCAGAAAGCACTGAACTACTTTTAAATTCATGCTCGTGGATATTGACTGCAAAGACTTGCAGGTCCTGAAAGGGTTAGCATTTCTTTTCCTTTAGTATCCTGACTCAACTCTTGGGTCAATAATCAGCAAACTAAACCGAATCCTAGTTAGGAGCTTTGAGTACCTCCCCCTTGTTTCTGAAGATGCCTCAGGGTCTTACCTGTCCTAGAAAAATAAAGCAAACACTGAAGATGGGTGCTAAATTACAGAGTAGGGAAAGGTTGACCTAACACCACCTGGAGAGTAAAGAATTTCTTCTTTATTTATTCTGATCTAGGGACAGAAAATAGGGTAATAAGATGAGCTTGCTACACTATAGAAGAGAAGGAATTTCTTGGTAAAGGATAAAGAGCAGAGGAGAAGGTCGTCAGTGGTCACTTTGGGTAAGAGTTCCAATCAGCCATTGCAAAACATCCCAAGCTACAAATTCCCCTCCTCTTGACAAAGCAGATGCCCCTGTTAGGGTATGTGCTTTGGTGAGTGCTGTGAAGTGTGTAAACCTGGTGATTCACAGACCTGTACCCCTGGGGATAAAAATATATGTTTATAAAAAATAAAAAATTTAAATAAATAAATAAATAAATAAATAAATAAAAATAAAATAAAATACACTCCAGCATTCTTAGACTTGACGATGTTAGGCATACTTTGGGTTCAGTCCTGGGTCCTCTTTCCTTTCCCTTCTATAGTCCCTTGCACTTAGCCATCTTTTGCAGGCTCATGTCATGAATTAATTCGTGCACCCAGAAGACTCAAACATTTTTATCTTCTGAGCTCCACCTCCCTGCTTACCATTTCAGTGTGGGGTTCTCAGCCACCTAATTGTATCACCTCCAATGCAGAACCCTTGATCATCCCATAAAGTCTGCTTCACTCCCATTTTCCTTGACTTGGTAAATGACGCTATTTATTTGCTTCTATTTTCCCTGACAACACCCAAATCAAAGCAATTGTTCTATTTTATCTGGATAACTCTATCTGTCACCCAAATGGTCTTCCATAGCCAACTTTGTCAGCTGGCATACATTGAGGGTGATTGCTTTTTTCTTTCAAGAAATAGGACTTGGTGGTGTCACATTCTAAGTAAAGGTTTTACATGATTTACCTTCGCTCTCAGAGTCTAATCTCAAATTCTTAATGTAGCCTAATGGCCCAACATAATCTGATCCCTTTCAATTACGACTTTTCTGACTTTTCCTCTCCCTCCATACATTCCAGACACACCAATACCTTAAACATGCAAAGTCTTATATGAGTGCAGAGACTTCGTAAACACTCCTTTTCCATGCTAACCCTCAAACACCTTCGCAGGGTAATTCCTACTCACTGCTCAAGACCGAAGTTTATGCTACTCTCTTGCCAGCCTTCTCTATGTCTTGGACCCAGGTGAAGTGTGTCTTTTAGTTTCCCTCTCCTTTACCTATGTTGTAAATGTAAGACTCTCTCTATATTTTTGTATTGTCAATCTCGCTCTAGTCTGTGAGCTTCAACAGAAGCAGGGGCAGTATCTGTAGTGTTGTGTACTGAATGTTCAGCAGCTGGCATAGTGCCTGGCGTGCAGTTGGGGAATAGTAAACACAGTATTTTGGGAGAACTTACTAATGAAGGAAGCAAGTATATTAAAAGATCGACTAAAGACAGCAACTCTATGAGTCAGGGTCCTCCAGAGAAACAAAACCAATAGGAGAGAGAGAGAGAGGAAGATTGAGATTTATTGTAAGGAATTGGCTCCTAGGACTATGGAGACTGGCAAATCTGATGACAGGCAGGGTGAAGTGACAAGCTGGAGGTCCGGGAGGGCTGATGGTTTAGTTTCTGTCCAAGTCCAAAGCTCTAAGAAGCAGGAGCACCAATGTCCTTGTTCAAGGTCATCAGGGAAGAAGAATTATCTCTCACTCAGAAGAGGCAGTTTTTGTTCTACTCAGGTCTTCTGTTGATTAGATGAGTCCTACCAACACCATGGAGGGGTAATCTGCTTTACTCTGTCTACAGATTTAAATGTTAATCTCATCCCAGAATACCTCAGAGACACACACTCAGGATAAGGTCTGACCAAATACCTGGGTATGTCCTGGCCCAGTCTGGCTGGCCGAAGAAATTAACCATTGCTTTGGCTAAATGGTCCAAATGAATTTGCCTTCTTATTGGACATTAAATGGCCTTCTGTCTCCAAACTATTCATGGCAAAGCCAAAATCCTAACACACAAAAGGTTTCAGCAAAGTCAAATTGTCTGACATGTGGCCAGACAACTCTGTCATGACTTCCTTTTCCTAATTGCTGGGCTGCATTTTATTTCAAAACCTAAAAGTCAAGAAAAGAGTAGTCTAGCGAGTCATGTTAAATGGTCCATGGGCTCTCTCTATATCCCCACCACTACCACATAAAAATTCCCTAAAATCCTAGCACAAGTCTATGTGTTTTTATCAGACTTTTCTGAAGTTCTGCACACAATTAAGATGAAGTAAAGTAAGTTATAGTGAAGAAAACAAATTTATACCTGGATCCTAAATACAATTTTTCCCGTAGTCTGAGGGAAAAAATTATAAAATAAAAGTTAACTACTTACAGGTGGCTCTCTAAGTCTGATGTACGGTCTCTAGCTTTATTTCCTGTAAGTCTGTCCTCTTCTCAATCCTCAAAAATGAGTCCCTTCAAATAAAAACCCCAGGACACCTGCATGGCTCAGTCGGTTAAGCATCTACCTTCAGCTCAGGTCAAGATCCCAGGGTCCTGGGATCGAGTTTCCCATCAGACTCCTTCCTCAGCAGGGAACCTGCTTCTCATTGTGCCTGCCATTCCCCCTGCTGTGTGCTCTTTCTCTCTGACAAATAAATAAATAAAAATCTTTAAATTAAAAAAAAAATACAAATCCCCATTCTCATTTGGAAGAAATCCTCAAACTTGTCATAAGATCCATTGTCTTCCCCTATTCAAGGCTTACAGTGAAATGCAATTAAGCACTCCAGTATGTATTTCAGAAGTTCATTCTAGAAAAAGGTGTTGGAGGGCTCCAGCAAAACATTCCACATGAAAGAGAGTTTTCACACTCCAAATCTAGTTGAATTTGATGACTTTTAACATATTTGGTTTTTTCATCAGTCAGTTCCCCAAATGCTGTGGGCTGAATGTTTGTGTCCCTTCAAAATTCACATTGAAATATCCTAACCCCCAGTGTGATTGTATTAAAAGATAAGGTCTTTGGGAGGTAATTAGGGTGTGAGGGTGGGGCCTTCAGAATAATATTAGTGTCTTATAAAAAGACACAAGAGAGCTTGCTTTCTCTCTCCTTTTTATGTATGGAGGCAATGTGCCATGCTGGAGACCTAATTTCAGACTTCCAGCCTCTAGAACCATAAGAATTAAATGTCTGTTGTTAATAAGCCACCCTGTCTATGGTATTTGTTACAGCAGCGCATGCAATATTTATCATGTCCCTACTACATGCCAGGCACTATGTATTTTGAAGCATCACCCCCAATGGCAAGGCAAAGATATGCCCCTTCATGCTTTCAACTATCAGAGCACAATACATACACACATATACATGCAGACACACTCATGGGAAAAACAGTATTTTCCCAAATGCAAATTTATTTGCAAAAGCTTTTTCTGCCAATAGTGGAGACAGTATTTTACATTTTAATGCAGAGCAGTTTCTCTTGTTCACACCAAGTCAGGTTCTATCTTTGCCTCGGAAACTAGCAGAGAACAGAGCACACACATGAGCAACATAAACATCTGTCTCACATCACCACCCCTAGATACAAAATGACTTAAAAATACATATTTAAAATGTTAATTTGTCTTGTTGTTTTTCCTTTTACCATCATCCAAACTCCCCCTAATCCCACTACCCCACAACTGGTTTCTATACCAGAAGAATAGAAAAAGGAAAAGAGGATGGGCATTTCTTCCAGTGGTACAAATAGATACTATGTAGATATATATATAAATAGATATATATAGAGATACATATAAAAATACATCTAGTCAAACTTGATGTATCTTAAAATAAAATATAACTTGGAAGAGGAAAGCTCTCTTCCAAATGCAACTTTGCAAGAGGGATTTTTAAAATAGGATCATACTGCAGTCACTGGGTTCTTGAAAGGTGACCTTCACCCCCAACTACATTAGTCAGCAATTCAATTTTCTCAGTATCTTAAAGAGGTGATAATAGCTGCAAATTGTCCTGACATATGCTACCAGCTGCTGCTTTAAAGCAACAGTTATACAACTTCGTTTCTCTCAATTTGAATTTTTAAAAAATGTTCTTCTGCAGCAGTTGTTTTACATTTTCAAACTCAAGTTTGGAATTGAAAGTTTGGAATTCATATATACAGAAGGATCCAACAGCCAGACCTGACAAAACCTATTAAAGCCACTATTATTGATAACATAATTTTACCTTTCCATAATCTCATTATTTTTTAGATAACTTGAAATGCTGTCCTATTTGATCATGTTTTTGTCATTTGTCGTTGCAATGTCACCCTGCATCTGAAATAACACCATGTTTTTTCAAAAATGTTCACATCTCTCACTTCCCAAAAGCCTCACAACTACTGGGAATACAATATGTGGTATATAATATTAATCACAGATCATAGTAGGAGAAATGGAAGCTCAAAGAAATCAGAGTGTGACTATTTCCAATAACTCTGTCTTGACCCCTGTTCTTCCATTACCCCAAATTACTCTTGTACCCTATCTTCACAGATTCAACACTCAACTTTATATGATGGCCTCAGAAAATTCTACCTTTAATTCCTCCCATTTATCCTAGCTCTTGCCAAACGTCTCTTGACTATTTCTTGGTGTATATTTGACCATAATTCAAACTGAACTGAACATGTCCTACAATCTTTTTCTCTTTCACTAATTTCTGTTGCAATCACCTCAGTAGCCTACTGTACTTAAAAACTCAGATTTTTAGGGATTCACCCATCTCTTTCCACAAATAAAACTACTGTGGTATCTTCCAGATTTTTCCCCAGAAAATGTCAGTAGTCCCCTCATTTCCTACCACAACTGGCTGAAATTTCTCCCAGGCCCTTCATATCCTTTAACAACAGGTTGGAATCATTTTTTTTACCTACCTCATTGCGGTTGCTCCCCACCCCATTTCTGGTTCTAATCAATCTGTACACTTTACTACCTTGTGAAGATATCAGAGTCATTCTTGAATGTCTGCTTTTATGCGTTTCCATTAACCCAAAATACTTTCCACCAATGACTCATTTGTCACCATTCCTTCCTCATAGGCCTACAAAAATTAATGCTTCTTCCAAAAATTAGGTTATTCAAAATTTTGGTATGGTATATTGTTTCCTGAAATTTTTCTCATCCTTGAGCTCCTTCAAGACAATATGAAAACAGATAATGGTAACTTCTATATGCTTTCCAGAGTACTCTAGCCCAGAGATTAGACATATTGAAACAATGTAGGTTGTAAAGGTAGCTCTGGACTAGAAACCTGAAAGCTTAATCTATTAGCTAGTAGGGTGATTTTGGTTTAGCCTCCCGAATTACAAAATCCTATCTATAAACATAGGAATATTAAAACAGGGAGGAATATCCCTCAAAGCTCACTCATTTCCCATCTTCACGATTCACCTACTCAATCATTTCCATAAGTATATAAATAAGTAGTGATACCACCATCACTCAAACCCCACATTACCTTCCATTTATCACTCCATTTTTCTCATCCCCTTTATGGTGAGGCTGCTCAATTTTTTTTTTCCAAAATAAGAGAGAGAGAGAAATCAAGAAATAGACGCTTAATTATAAAGAACGAACTGATGATTTCCCAGGGTAAGGGGCTGGGGTGATGGGTTAAGTTGGTGATGGGGATATTTGTCATGATGAGCACCAGGTGATATATGGAAGGGTTGAATCACTACATTGTACACCTGAAACTAATAATACACTGTTTGTTAACTAACTGGAATTAAAATAAAAACTTAAATTTTAAAAAATTCCATTCTTTCTGGATCTATTTATTTCCATGTTTTTCCTCAGCCCATTCTAATCAGGCATTTTTCTCTCTTGCACACTAATAACTATGTTTATCAGGGTAATAAATTATCTCCATTTACTAAATCCAGTGATAACTCTCAGTTCTCGTTTGACAGACCTATCAGCAGCATTTAACATAGTTGATCATTCTACCTTTCTGGAAATACACGCTTGCCATGCTTCTATGATACCACACTATCCTGAGATTTTCTCCTACCTCACTGGCTGCTCCTTCTCAGTCTTCCTATTGGTTTCTTCTTCTTCTTCCTATTGGTTTCCTATTTTAAAAATGTGATTTTAAAAGTCACACTACTCCAGGGCTCAATCCTCGCTAGTCACACATTCGACATTAAATATTATCTATACAGATATGCTCAAATATATACCCCTCTGTAGCCTTTTATTTGCACTTCAGATTCATATACTCTACTTCTTATTAAATATCACCACTGAGATGTCTAATAGGCATCTCACTTTTAACATGTCCAAAATAAAACCCTTGAACAAAAAACCTGCCCTCCTTAAAATCTCCAAATCACCTCCTCCCTTATGCTTCCCCATCTCACAAAGTGAAGATACCTCTCACCCAGTCCTTCAGGTCGAAAGCCTTAGGAGACATTCTTGACTTCTCTCTTTGCTTCAAGCCATACATCTAATATATTAGGAAGCTCTTGACACTTATCCTGAATCCACTCTCTTCTCCCCCACTGTCATCATCACAGCCACAGGAGAAGTAGGGATGCTGCTGGCCTAAAATTGTCATTGTGTAACATTCTAAAAGGTACTCACTTTGGACAGGCATATAACTGGATGAAAAACTGGAGCATCTGGGAGATTTAGAAAACTACGCCCCTTCTGTGAGAATACGGCTTGATTGAAGATGACCTTGCAAAGATTATAAAAGGGCTTTCTCTCCTCTAGGTGAGAACAACTCTGTGCCAGGACACAAAGCTCAAGGAGCAGAGCTCTAGCTATATTTCAGCTCTAATTTAATTCTCAACCCGCACAACCATACTTTCCAGCCAAACCACATTGGTTGATCACCTGGAGCACTAAAATAACCTGTTATTCACCCTTTACTTCAACTCATGTCCCAGTATATATGGTTCTGTAAAAATTTCCAAAGTGGCATTTCTAAATTGTAAAGTTGACAAGGACTCTCTCCTTGATAAAACTTGAGTCAGGCTCCTCTGAGCACTCTTCTTTCTCTACTAGGCTCCAAACTTGGGCTCTATCCTTGGCCTGCTGAGTCCGGTATAACAAGAATCCTAATGGATCTCACCCTCAATATGTAACCAAACTCCTCATCTTTGACATTTTGGTATCTAGTCACACTTTATATTTTATCACTCTGGCCAGCCTTCAGCAAGAATGTTGTCAAATATTTCTAGCCAGAAGTCCCTTATCCCCTGATGTTTCCTCCCAGTAATTCTCCATCCACTGACCCCATCCTGCTTCTTAGATATAAATTCCTGGTTGTCCTTTTGTATTGGGAGTTGGACCCAATCTGTATCCGTTTCTGTAAAATGTCTGTTAAAACTTACTGCAAAAACAAAACAAAACAAAACAAATAAATGCAGAAGTCCCTCCTAAATGAAGTCTTCCTTATCATCACCATAAAGGCATTTTTTAAACAAAGCAGATGTTGGCACAACCTGACTTAGAGATCTCCAACAACTTTCCATCACACACAAAATGCAGTGCAAACTCCTTACATAGTTAACAGACCTTGCCTGATGTCACACTTCCTCCTCCTCTACTTCATCTTTCTACACTATCTGCCATAGGGTTCACTCATGCCAAGTCCCATGGCTTTCTTGCTACTTCCCTAGCACGTCAAGTTTATTCTGCCTCAGGACTTCCTAGTTCTTGCTCCTTCTATGTATAATCACCTTGTCCAAGATATTTGCATACATTACTCCTTCAATTTATTCTAGTCATCTTTAAAAAAAAAAAAAAACCTGTATCATTTAAAATAGTGAATGTACATTTAAAATAGTGAATGTACCCACACACACATTTTACTCTCTATCCCCTTACCCTGCTCTGTTTCTAGAATTTATCACAACATGATATATTTTATATTCATTCTTTTATTTTTTCCTTATTTTCTTTCCCCTCTAAGTTGTAGAGTTGCTAAAGGGGATCATATCTATCTTATTTATCATAACTTCCTCCAGTGTCTAAGATAAAGACTGTTACTAGTATTTACTCAATACTTAATGAATGAATGATATTACCATGTTGATTTTTTTTACTATTAGTTACTGAGTTTTACCTTAAGTGAATTAAAGAGGATACATGATATGATGAGCACTGGATGTTATACCCAGCTAATGAACATTATATCAAAAACTAATGATGTACTATAGCTTGGCTAATTGAATTTAAACAAACAAATAAAATAAATTGAATGTCTTTGTTACTTAAATGGCTGTATTTCAAATGGAAAAAAAAAATGAAAGTAACCAATTCACAGTGCATTTGCCAAACCTGACAAATGGATATGTTGAAAACAAAATAGTATTATGGTATTTCAGTTAGCTATTATTCTATTGAAGACTGAGTTTGGGCCTCCTTCTGTTTAAAAAGAAAGGCGGGGTTATGGACATTGGGGAGGGTATGTGCTATGGTGAGCGCTGTGAAGTGTGTAAACCTGGTGATTCACAGACCTGTACCCCTGGGGATAAAAATATATGTTTATTAAAATATATATATATATATATATATATATGATCATTTTAAAAAAGAGACATAGAAAAATAAGCAATATCAGGAACACAAAAGGGGCATAGCTAGAAATAAAGTGGAGACTTTAACAATTACAGGAGAATACCATGGACAGTCTAATAAAAATCAATCTGAAACCTTAAAAATATTAAAAGGACACATTCAGGGAAAATACAAATTACCAAAACCAGCCCAAGAGTAACAAGGAATGTTGAATAGACCAAAAAACACTGAAGAAATTTTATTAATATCCAAAATTTTCTAATACCGCCCAAAAAAAACTCCCAGTGATTTTATTGACGTATTCTATCAAAGCTTCAAGAAAGTAATATTTACACATAAATGAAAAGTTCCAGAAGTATATAACAAACTGATAATAATGGTTGCTTCCAGAAAAAGCAGATAGAAATTATGTGTAACAAAGATATAATAAATAATATCTTTATTTTTATAGAAAAAAAAGGGGGGGGATATTACAAGGTATTGGAGAGATCACAGAGACACACCAAACACCAAACTCAGACTTTTTCCTCCTGAGTAAATCAAAGTAATCAAGAAGAAACTAACATTTTTGCTTATGAGATTCAAGATTATTGAAACCCATGCCATCAGGCTACATGATATCATCAAATCCATCATCAGTAATTGATCTGTGGCATGTGGGGATGCCCTGCACTAAATGGTTAAGTCCCTCACACATAGAACCGTATGAGTACTAAGCACATTGCTCAGGCTCACACACCTGCCTAGGGTAGACGAATAACTGAAATCATGTTTTCTCACCCTATCCCAGGGCTCTGTCCACTAAATTAACCATCTCCCTTATTTGACACCAATTCTTATTCTTTCCATCTTTCTACACACCTGTAATCTGGTTTTGGCCTTCCCTAAAGTGATCTGATATTCCAAATCTCTGGACATGAATTGCACTCAAAATGTACCCATGGGTTAAATCAAGGCCTAGGGGAATAAAGAACTTTATAATCCTTAATATAAAGTCAAATACATTATGGGGCTCCTTTGTAAGGAGCTTGTATCATTTGCATATGTAAAGGAAGTTGAAATACAGTCAAAATGACAGAAACAGATGCTTCTGCCATCACCTAATATGAAACATATTTTTCCATGCTGGTGAACAGAAGGCTATCAACTGCAGAGGCTATAGGTGAAAAGGGTCTTACATTTTAGAACCCATTGAATATAAAATGTCTGAAGACTGTTCCCAAAACACATTTTGTTTTATTCACTTGAACACTAAACTTTCCTGCATTGGGTTAGGTTACAAACCCCATTGCTTAATGGTTTATATTTTCACTCTGCTCCTAAGATAAATATCCAGATTGAAAACCTGAACTTCCAATCACTTTAGGCCTGGTAAGCAGTGGTTTATTACAAATGGTTGTCATAGTAATAAGCATAGTATTATAAAACTGAGATAAAATGTTACAGCCACATAAAATTTAGATAACTTGAAATACCCAACCAAGAATACTTAAGATAAAGTTCTAAAACTACTATTGTATAACAATGAGTTAAATGTTCATATTTAACAGGTTTTCCAGCCTTAATTTATTCATTTACTCAACAGTCATTTGTTGTTAGGAAGCAATATGATATGGTCAATAGGGCAAAAAATGTGTTACATAAACTGGGTTCATAGCTTATCTCTCCCACTTACTAGTTTCATGGACTTGCATTAGAAATCTGACTCTTCTGAGACTCTTTTTTCTTTTCTACATAAAAACATAGTAGTGCCCTTCAAGGCTCTTGTAGAATTAAATTAAATTAAAAAGTAAATTAAATCAAATAACACGTGATCCATTCTCAGTGTTTGACAACTAGTAGGTAACTAACAAATGTCAACCTACTCATAAACCCCTCTTCCTTGGAGGCAACTTCTCTTACTATGTGATACAATATGTATTATAAACCCAAAGATATGTGGCATAATTGTTAATTCAGGAGTTCTCACTGTAACAAAAACAAACAAATTTTTAAAAAGTCAAATACTTTCTACCTTATGCCATACAATATGATTTGTCAGACTGGAAACCTAGATACATTTCTACTATCCTCTGGTGTCTCATTCATTTTTACCCTTCGGAACTGCCTTAATGTCACCTCTGAAAAGAAGTCTATTCTGACTGGCTCCTAACACATATAGCTAGCCTTAATTCCCAATGACCTGTTTATTTCCTTCATGGTATTTATTACAGTTTATATAATTGTGGGGGACAGGGTGGGTGTGTGTTTTCCTCTACTGCTAGAGTATAAGAGGGCTGACTATACATTTTTCTTCTTACCAATATCCCCAATTCCTTCTCTAATAACCTAGCACTTAATAACATTCAAAAATATTTTTTCAATAAATGAATGGGATACAGTGTTGAACAATAAGAACATACATCTTGGGGTGCCTGGATAGTTCAGCGGGTTAAAGCCTCTGCCTTCGGCTCAGGTCGTGATCCTGGGGTCCTGGGATTGAGCCCCACATTGGGCTCTCTGCTCGCCAGGGAGCCTGCTTCCCCATCTCTCTCTCTGCCTGCTTCTCTGCCTACTTGTGATCGCTGTCTGTCAAATAAATTTTTTTTAAAAAATCTTAAAAAAAAGAACATACATCTTTCACATATAAAAGTAATATTCTAAAGTGAAAAACAAATCTTCAACAACAAATTTAAAAAGTTGTTCAACTACAATTAAGAGTATCAAATATGGGGGTGCCTGGATGGTTCAGTGGGTTAAAGCCTCTGCCTTCAGCTCAGGTCGGAATCCCGGGGTCCTGGGATTGAGCCCCACATGGGGCTCTTTGCTCAGCAGGGAGCCTGCTCCCCCACTCCACCCTCTGCCTGTCTCTCTGCCTACTCTGATGTCTGTCTGTCAAATAAATAAATAAAATCTTTTAAAAAAAAGAAGAAAAAGAGAGTATCAAATATGAAAGAGACGCTAAGGGCACTTATTTTTGAATAAAGAAATATCTATAAGATAGCGATGAGCACTATGATCAAGAAAGGCTCCAAGTGCTTCACGGTGAAAGACTTACTATAACCAGTCAAAGGAGGAAACCTAAAATTTCATGCAGCAACAAACATTCTAGACTAAACATAAAGTATTGCCCTGTCAAAAGCTTAAAGGGTAAAAGAATATTTGATGATGGAGGCCTTATAGTAAACAAATTCACATCTTCCATAGAACATTTATGGAAAGGTAGAAAGAAATGCCAAACAGGATGGGGGGAAAAAAGAGCAGGGATCGAAAGTAACTTAACAGGGAAACCTTTAGTGTTAGCTCTGACGTGGAAAGAGTTTGGAAGTCATCATTTCTACCCAAAGGTTGGAAAAAGTTGAACACGTAGCCAAATCAGTCACTTTCCTTGGGCTTACCAGAAAACTGAGCTTGCAGGGTAAACCACCAGCCCAAAATCTCAAGAGACAGGCTCATTCAGAGAGAGAAAGCCAAGATCTGGACAAAAGCTGCTAAAGACATTAATTTAAGTGCTATATTACTTCCTAAAGCTGCTGTAACGTATTACCACAAACTTGGTGGTTAAAACAACAGAAATTTATTCTCTCACAGTTCTGAAGGCTGGAAGTCTAAAATCAAGGTGTGGACAGGGCCACTCTTCCTTGGCAGCCTCTGGGGAAGATTCCTTCCTTGCCTTTCCCTACCTTCTGGTTGCCAGCAAACCTTGATATTCCTTGGCTTATGGCTGCATCATTCCAATTTCATTCTCTGTCTTCACATGGCTGTCTTCCCTCATATTTCTCCATGTTCTCCTTCTGTATAGTGTCTCTGTGAAATATACGTAGGCTAAGATTTTTCCAAGTTATCAAGTTCTGGTTTCTTTTGCTTGGTAATTTCTTTCTCAATTTATCTCTCTCCTCTCACTTTTTACCATATTCAGAAATCTCCATCTTTTTTCCCTTATGAAAATCCCAGTCACCCAGTATAACCCCACCTTAATATGATTAGATCTGCGAAAACCCTATTTCCAAATAAGATCACATTTGGAGGTAAAGGCATTTAGGATTTAAACATATGTTTGGGGGGGCACAACTCATCCCACTACAGATGTCCTCTGGCCCCCCAAATTTATGTCTTTCCCACATGCAAAATATATTTACCCCATCGCAACATCCCTGAAAGTCTTAACCCTATTCCGCATCAAATCTAAGTCCAAAATCTCATCTAAATATCATCAACGTAAAAAGTCCCAAGTCTTGGGGTGCCTCGGTGGCTCAGTGAGTTAAGCACTTGCCTTTGCCTCAGGTCATGATCTCAGGGTCCTGGGATCAAGCCCCACATTGGGCTCCCTGCTCAGCAGGAAGTCCGCTTCTCCCTCTCTCTCTGTCCCTCCCCTGACTGCTTGTGTTCTCTCTCTCTGTCTTTCAAATAAATAAAATTTTTTTTTAAAAACTTCCAAGTCTCACCATCTAAATAATCTAAATCAAGAATGAGTGAGACTTGGTTTAATCCTTCCCAGGGCAAAATTTCTCTCTACCTGTAGACATATGAAATGAGAAAATGATATCTGCTTCCAAAATACAACAGTGCAACAGGCATAAGGTAGGCATTCCCAACCCAAATGGTTGCCCAAATACACCCTTGTCACTCTACCCAGAACATGTTTTAGTATATTTTGCAATATATATAGACTGAGATTTTTCTAAATCATCAAATTCTGATCTTTTCACTTAACAATTCCCTCTTCAATTCATCTCTTCTCTTACTCTTATCAGTAAGGACAAACCAGGGCCATGCCTTCCATATTTTGGGTGTAAATATCCTCAGCTAAATATCTAAGTTCATTGCTTATAAGTTCTATTTTTCACCCAAAAGTTAAACTCAATTCAGCCAAGTTTCCTGCTACTTTATAACAAGGATGACTTTTCCAGTTTGCAGGAAAATGCTCTTCAAGTCCATCTGAGACCTGAATAAAAACACCTTTAACCTCTACATTTCCATCAAGTCTCTTCAAGGCAAATGAGGCTTTTTCTATCATGTGCCTCAAGTTCTTTCAAACTCTACCATTATCCAATTCCAAATCTGCTTCCACTTTTTTTTTTTTTAATTATCACAGCAGCATCCACTTGTCAGTTACAAAATCTGTACTAGATTCTTAGGACTGCCATAAAAAAAAAAAAAAGAAGGAAAGAAAGGAAAAAAAAAAAGGAAAGAAAGAAAGACCAACAGACCATGTAAAACAACAGAAAGTTATTCTGTCATAGTTCTGGAGACAAGAAATCTGAACTCAAGCTGTTAACAAGACCATATTTTCTCTGAGAGCTCAAGGAAAGAATCCTTTCTTTTTTCTTTCTACCTTTTGGTCATTGCCAGACACTGTGGCATTTTTCGGCTTGTAGTTGCCTCACTCCAATGTCTACCTCTGTCTTCACATGGCTGCTCCTCTTTGTATGTATCTGTGTCTCTGTGTTCAACTCTCCTTCTTTTTCCTTCTAGAAAAATACCAGTCACTAGATTTATGGCCTACCCTGATCCAGTATGATCTCATCTTCACATCTACAAAGACCCTATTTCCAACTACTGTCTCGTTTACCACTACATGGGTTAGGGCTGGAAAGAGCTAAGGTGTGCTGAAAAGAAATGAGCTGTCATGTTTTAGAGCAGCCAATTGAAACAAGCCAAATCAAAGTGAGAGTCAAGCCCTTAATCTCTTACTGCCATAGTATAAGGAAGAGCCTATACCAGAGAAAGCACTGACTATCCCCTGTTCTATTTTTCCCCATAAGATAGTATTTGTGGAGGGGTAGGTGGATCAGCAGACACAGAGAGCTTTCTGACTGCTGAGAGAGCCCCTAACAATAAGCTCCTGAATTTTTTTTTGACTTGGGGGCCAGAAGGATAAGGGGAAGGTCTGGGAATGGAAAAGTACTGAGTACTGAATCAGAGTAGGAAAAGGCGTCTTCAAAGGACCCTCCCCTAAGTAAGGAGGTTTTAGCAGATATGCCTGAAGAGGACCCTAATAAAAAGGCTTTTGAATTCAAGTACCTAGGCTAGGAATGCAGACATGTGCAAGAGAATACTTGGCCAGAAGGGCCTAAGGCCTTAAGTGCAGCTTCCTTCAGAGACTTCAGTTCACTGACTGTGCACCAAGTCTGGTGGAGGGAACACAGATTCTCCTCATTAGGCTTGGCAGGTAAATCTTTGGTAAACTGCTTACTGCTGGGCCTGAAAAATCAGGCGTAAGTTTTTGGACATGAATGGACTCCTCAAGGACCTGAACATTATCTTTTTGGGAAAACACAATTCAATCCAATACAAAATCCAGTTTTGGCAGGAGACTGAGTGTGGTCAGGTATGAGAGTAAGAAACTCCTGAGGCTATAATCTTAAGGCAAAAAGATGCATTTATGAGCTTTACATCCAAGAATGCCACCAGGTGCTTACAGTGAAGATCTAAGAAAAAATCTCCTCTTGGTTCTGGCAGGGAAGAGAAACAGTAATCAGTATGAAATATACCGAGTCCTCTCCATAACAAAGATCTTTTCTCCAGAGCAAGTCTTTACTGGAGCCTTGTGCTAGTTCCAAGAGGGCGTACCTCTCACCCCAGCCTCACTCTCTCCCATAAAGCAGGAACAATCATAATCAAGACACCTCAAAGCTTCAAGGAAATAAACTGGGAATGTTGCAGCCAGAGAAAAAAATAGGGGACAGCGAGGATAAAAGGTATACTTTTGGAAAAACCATTATGAATGTCATGATCCCCAGACACAGGCCACTAAGAGACTGAAATTTGAATAACTATGATTAATACATTAAATACACTTATGGAAAAATAGAGTACATATATGAAAAGATAGATAATATAAGTAGAGAGATGAAAACTCTAGAAAGAGGGCTGACTATACATTTTTCTTCTTACCAATATCCCCAATTCCTTCTCTAATAACCTAGCACTTAATAACATTCAAAAATATTTTTTCAATAAATGAATGGGATACAGTGTTGAACAATAAGAACATACATCTTGGGGTGCTCAAAGTCAAAAACATACTAATAGAAATAAAGAATGCTTTTGATATCTCATCAATTGACTCAACAAAGCCAAGAAAAGAATTAATGACCTTGGGCGCCTGGGTGGCTCAGTGGTTAAACCTCTGCCTTTGGCTTTGGTCATGATCTCAGGGTCCTGGGATTGAACCCCACATTGGGCTCTCTGCTCAGTAGGGAGCCCACTTCCCCCTCTCTCTGCCTGCCTCTCTGCCTACTTGTGTTCTCTGTCTGTCAAATAAATAAATAAAATCCTTAAAAAAAAAAAAATGACCTTGAATACAGGCTAATACATACAGCAAAGAGGAAAAAAGGAGAAAATAAAAATAGGACATCCAAGAACTGAGCGGCAACTATAAGAGGTTTATATTGTTGGGATAACAGAAGAGAAGAAAGAGCTAACGGGACAGAAGAAATATTTGAAATAATAATAACCAATAGCTGTCCAAATTAATGAAATACCAAACCATGTATCCAGGAAACTCAGAAAACATTAAGCAGGGTAAAAATTAATTAAATAAATAATTAATATCCCTAAATAACCCCAAATTTAAGTAAATAAATAAACAAAAATAAAAATAAAATATCCATACCTGAACATGTCATATTTCAACCACACAAAAGTAGAAATAAAGATAAAATCTCAAAAGAAACCAAAGGGGAAAAATATGAATATTTCTAAGTGAAAGAAGCCAGTCTGTAAAGGCTACAGACTGTGTGATGCTAACTATATGACATTCTGGTAAAAGCAAAACTATAGATATAATAAGAAATATCAGTAGTTTAAAAAAATCAGTGGTTGCCAGAGGTCTGGGAGGGTAGGGAGGGAAGGAGGGATGTGTAGGTGGAACACATGGGATTTTCAGGGCAGCACAACTATTCTGTATGATACTGTAATGACAGATACATGACTCAGTGCATTTATCAAAACTGACAGAACTGTGTAGCACCAGGTGTGAACCTTGATGTATGCGAACTTTAAGAAAAATCATTTAGGAGGTCAGGGATGACAGGATAGAAAGCAGTATGTGACCAAAGAATCCAAAAATATTACAAGGATATGAAACAACTTCACTGGAAAGGATGGGGGGTAAGGTGCTGACTCTGGAACTTTAAAAATGAGTGGAATTTGAAATACAAAAGGTAAAGGGAACTATACATAAGCACTCTACTCCAGTTGACAAAGTAGCTTCTTACAGGAGTATAACCTAACAATTTTGAAATTACACTGTAATGGAAAAATTAAGTAAATGGAAAGTGGATGGTAAGAGCCAGGTTTTTCCTTTTTAGAATTGGATGTTAAAGACAAACAAGAAGAGAGGGCTAGCATGATCCCTGCAATAATAGAGTTGAAGATATCATATGAACTCAAGTTTAGCTTAATAAGAGATTATTTCAGGGATGCCTGGGTGGCTCAGTAGGTTAAGCCTCTGCCTTTGGCTCAGGTCATAATCTCGGGGTCCTGGGATCAAACCCCACATCGGGCTCTCTGCTCAGCAGGGAGCTTGCTCCCACCTCTCTCTCTGCCTGCCTCTCTCCCTACTTGTGATCTCTCTCTCTCAGTCAAATAAATAAATAAAATCTTTTAAAAAAATAAGAGATTACTTCAACATAGAAATACTTGTAGATATGTATATACACATATATATTTCCTTGGTCTTTTGGCTGAGAGGGCCTAGGGACCATTGTAGGTAGCAGGCAGATCTTGGCTTCTACCACCATTCTCAATGATAGGAACCAAGACTACTTAGAGAAATGACATGAGTCTAGGAATATGGCAGGAAACATACACAATGAGCCTGGAGGACCTTGTAGTGCCAGAAAGCAAATACTAAACACACACACACACACACACACACACACACACACACTAATGGAATTATGTCCAAGGGAACAGGACCAACAAAAAGCTCCCAGTAGCTGAAACTAGAACAATCTGAGAAACTAAAAAAATACTGGATTATAAGCCAAGGTATAAAATGCATATTCACCAGTCTATACTGATATTAATAAATGATTAAATAAAGAAATGGAGGAGAAGAGACAAATCCGTTCAGAATTCCACATAATTTATACTGCTATTGCTCCCTCAAGGAGATAAACATGAACACCCTACTCTGTAAGCTATACATAGGGTCTGTTTCCCAAAGAGCAGAGTATGACAAGAGGGAAAAATGATAATTTTACGTGGAGAGATGTCGGTGCCCGAAGGGCTTGTAGCACATGCGCGGTGATGCTTCTGGGCTCCACCGTGCCTGCTGGTTGCCTTGGCTGCTGCTGCCTCAAGCCTTCGCTGCTGCCAGTGGCAACGGTGCAGAGCTGCTCCAGCTGGGCCCGCAGGGGGCCCCGGGCGCCCCACGACTTTTTCGGTGCCCGAAAGTAAACACGCCATTAAGATGGCGGCTGGATGCGAGCCAGTAGGCGGAACTTAGGATTTTGTATCTATGTGGCTGCGAGTGATTGGTTGTGCAACCTTGGTATATATAGACATGCACGGGCGGGGGAGAGAGAGATCCCAACAGCTAGCAGAAATAAAGCTTGCTTCGCTGAAGTCTCCTGGTCGTTCTTGCTGGCGAGAGCGACAGAGAAACCTGACAAACACAGGTGCTGCCTGGTGATCAAGGTAAATATCAACAGTGATAACCCATGTTGATAGTGTATTCCCTTGATACGATGTGATGAGAATCAGAATTTACCTCTCTGTTCTTTCTCCCAAGAGCACATTCTTCCAGGCCAATCATGAGCAAAACATCAGACAAATCCCAACTGAGTGATTTCTACAAAGTACCTGACCAGTACTCCTTAAAACTGTGAAAACTGTAAAAACAAGGAAAGTCTGAGAAAATTTAATGGCCAAAGTACCTGAGAAGACATAACAATTAATGTGGTATGATGGATGTAATCCTGGAGCAATGATAACAAAAAGACATTAGAGTAAAACAAACAAACAAAAAAATCTGAATAAAGTATGGACTTTAGTTAATACCAGTATATCAATATTGACCCATTGATTGTGACAAATATATGATACTTAGATATTAATAACAAGAAATTGAGTTTAGGATATAAGGGAACTCTACTGCTTTCACAAATTTTCTATAAATCTGAAACTATTGTAAGGTTAAAAGGTTATATCAAAAAATAATTGGGGGTGGTGGTGTGATGGGTGGCTCAGTTATTGAAGCATTTGCCTTAGACTCAGATCATGATCTGAGGGTCCTGAGATCAATAGAGCCCCCACATCAGGGCCTCTGCTGGGCAGGAAGTCTGCCTTTCCCTTTCTCTCTGCCCTTCTCCCTCTGATCATGCTGTGTTGCTTTCTCTCTCTCAAATAAATAAAAAAAAAAGTCTTTAAAAATAATGATAATAGGGGAGGAAGCAAGATGGCAGAGGAATAGGAGATGGAACTAGCATTAGGTCCCAGGAGTTCAGCTAGATAGTTATCAAACCATTCCAAACTCAACAGGAGATAGAAGAGAAGAAGAGCAACAATTCTAGGAACAAAAAATCAACCACTTTCTGGAAGGAAGAATGTGCGGGGAAGTGAATCCAAAGTGATGGGAAGATAGACCATGGGGGAGGGACCAGCTCCCAGCAAGTGGTGGAGCACCAGAGCACAAAATTAGAACTTTCAGAAGTCTGTTCCACTGACATCGCTCCAGAGGCTAAGCGGGGGGTGGAGTCCTCATGGGGACAGTGTGGTCTCAGGATGCACGGGATCACAGAAAGACCGGGGGTGTCTGATGCAGCAGAGCTGCCAGGTATCAAAATGGGGAAGCTGGAAACAGAGACAAAGCCGGAGCCAAGGAGTGAGCTTTCAGCTTGGGGTTACCTTAAATGATGATCTTAGGCACAGTTGAGCCACTGCTCTTTGGGACCCCACAAGTGCCAGATCCAGAGAGACACCCTCCCTCCTCTAGGAGGAGCTGCAAGCAGTGCACTGCAGGAATGTGTAGGATTTGGAGACACAAAATGGGGCTGTGCACCAGAGAGAGAAACACTCGGTCACAGGCTAGGTGACCACAGAGAGCAGTCAGAAACCAGGGAGATGGAAGGGATTGACCACTTTTCTCTATCGGTACACTGAGGAGTGGGGTCCCGAGCTCTTGGCTCCTCTGGACTGGATGTTGGGAGGCTGCCATTTTCACTCCCATCCTCAAAATCTGTACAAAAAGCATTCAGGGAACTAAAGCTACCAAGAGTGAACGAAGCAGATTTACTTAGTCTGGCCTCTAACAAAAGTGGTGTAATTCCACGTCAGGCAAAGGCATTTGATACTCACTGCAACAGGCCCTCCCCCAGATGATCAGCAAGAACATCCAGTGAAGACCAAGTTCACAGATCAACAAGAACTACCAAACTACATAGCTAGGGGAAAGCAACACACAGAATTCATGGTTTTCTTCCCATGATCCTTTAGTCTTGCAAAGTTAAATTTTTTTATTTTACTTTTTTCTTATTCTATTTTTTTAACTTTTCCTCTTTCCTCTAGTAATGTTTTTAACTATTTTATCTTATCAATACCCATTTTTTTTAAAATACATTTTTTACTTTTCATTGCTATACTCATATTTTATCCCTTTACTGCATTTAACCTTATTTTTTGTTTACATATTTTTTTTTCCTTTAAAATTTTGGAATACAATTACTTCTAATAGACCAAAATAACCCAAAATCTACTGATCACATTCTCTCCTCTTTCTTTTTTTCTTTCTTTTTCTAACCAACTTATCAATTCCTTTTATAAAATCTTTTTTAATTTTCATCTTTACAGGAATATTCTATCCTTCATCATCTTAACCATTATTTTTGTATATATATAAGTTTTCCTCTCTTTAAAATTCTTGAAGGTAGTTTCTTTTAAGAAACCAGAATACACCCAAAAATCAAGTGGATGGCTGTGTTCTATGCACCACTCCAATATATATTGGAGTGGTGAATATATATATATATATATATATATATATATATAAATTTCCCCCCACCTTTCTTCTCCCCACAGTTTCAGGTCTCTTCTGATTTGGTTAGCATATATTTTTCTGGGGTCTTTGCCAACCTCTCCCTCATATATTCTTATCTGGATAAAATGACAAGGCAGAAAAACTCACCACAAAAAAAAAGAAAAAGAAGCAGTACTGATGGCTAGGGACCTAATCAATATGGACATTGGTAATACATCAGAACTAGAGTTCAGAATGATGATTCTCAAAGTACTAGCTGAGCTGAAAAAGGCATGGAAGATATTAGAGAAATAAAATCCCCTTCTGGAGAAATAAAAGAACCAAAATCTAACCAAGTTGAAATAAAAAAACCTATTAATGAGCTGCAATCAAAAATGGAGGCTCTAACTGCTAGGATAAATGAGGCAGAAGAGAGAATTAGTGATAAGGAAGACAAAATGACAAAGAATGAAGAAGCTGAGCAAAAGGAAGACAAACAACTACTGGACCACAAGGGGAGAATTTGAGAGATAAGTAATACCATAGTATGAAACAATATTAGAATAATGGGGATTCCAGAAGAGGAAAGAGAGAAGGGGCACAAAACATATAGAAGCAAATTACAGCAGAGAATTTCCCTAATTTGGGGCAGGGAACAAGCATCAAAATCCAGGAAGCACAGAGAATCCCCCTCAAAATCAATAAAAATAGGTCCACACCCATCATGTAATAGTAAAACTTACAAGTCTCACTGACAAAGAGAAAATCCTGAAAGCAGCTTGGGACAAGAGTCCTATAACATATAATGGCAGAAATATTAGATTGACAGCACACTTATTCACAGAGACCTAGCAGGCCAGAAAGGACTGGCATGATATATTCAGAGCTCTAAATGAGAAAAAAATTCAACCAAGAATACTACATCCAGCTAGGCTGTCATTAAAAATGGAAAGAGAGATTTAAAAAAAAAAAAAAAAACTCCCAGGACAAACAAAAATTAAAAGAATTTGTAGCAACCAAACCAGAAGGGATAAAAAAAACAAGACCCATCGATATGCTGTCTAAAAGAATCTAATTTTAGACCCAAAGACACCTCCAGATTTAAAGTGAGGGGTGGAAAACAACTGACCATGCTAATGGATATCAAAAGAACGTCCATTATGAAGTGGCAATCCTTATATGAGATAAATTAGATTTTAAGCCAAAGACTATAATAAGAGATGAGGATGGACACTATATCACACTTAAAGTGTCTGTCCAACAAGAAGATCTAACAATTTTAAATATCTGTGCTTCTAACAGGGGGGCAGCCATTTATATAAACCAATTAATAACAAAATCAAAGAAACATATCAACAATAATACAATAATAGTAGGGGACTTTAACACACACTCTTCTCACTGAAATGGGCAGATCATCAAAGCAAAAGATTAACAAGGAAATAAAGGCTTTAAATGACACACTGGAGGGATGCCTGGGTGGCTCAGTTGGTTAGGCAGCTGCCTTCAGCTCAGGTAATGATCCCAGTGTCCTGGGATCAAGTCCCACATTGGGCTCCTAGCTTGGCAAGAAGCTTGCTTCTGCCTCTGCCTGCCGCTCTGTCTGCCTGTGCTCGCTCGCGCTGTCTCTCTCTCTCTGACAAGTAAATAAATAAAATCTTACAAAAAAAAAATTTAAGTGACACACTGGAACAGATGGACATCAAAGATATATTCAGAACATTCCACCCCAAAGCAACAGAATACACATTCTTCTCTAGAGCACATGGAACATTCTCCAGAATAGATACCATCCTGGGTCACAAATCAGTCTCAACCAATACCAAAAGACTAAGATCATTCCCTGCATATTTTAAAACCACAATGGTCTGAATCTAGAACTCAGTCACAAGAGGAAAGTTGGAAAGAACTCAAATACATGGAGGCTAAAAAGCATCTACTAATGAATGAATGGGTCAACCAGGAAATTAAAGAAGAGTTGAAAAATTCATGGAAACAAATTATAATGAAAACACAACTTTTCAAAATATTTGGGACACAGCAAAGGTAGTCCTGCGAGGAAAGTATATAGTGATACAAGCCTTTCTCAAGAAACAAGAAAGGCCTCAAATACGCAACCTATCCCTACACCTACAGGAGCTGGAGAAAGGACAGCAAAGAAGGCCTAAACCAAGCAGGAGAATAGAAATCATAAATATTAGAGCAGAAATCAATGAAATAGAAACCAAAAGAACAGTAGAACAGATCAATGGAATTAGGACCTGGTTCTTTGAAAGAATTAATAAGACTGATAAACCCCTGGCCAGACTTATAAAAAAGAAAAAGGAATGGACCCAAATTAATAAAATCATGAATGAAGGAGGAGAGATCACAACCAACACCAAATAAATATAAACAATTATAAGAACATAATATGAGCAACTCTACGTCAACAAACTGACCATCTGGAAGAAATGGATGCATTCCTAGAGACATACAAACTACCAAAACTGAACCAGGAAGAAATAGAAAACATGAACAGACCCATAACCTGTAAGAACATTGAACAGTTATCAAAAATCTCCCAAGAAGCAAGAGCCCAGGGCCAGATGGCTTCCAGGGGAATTCTACCAAATATTTAAAGAATTAATACCTATTCTCCTGAAACTGTTACAAAAAAGAGAAATGGAAGGAAAACTTCCAAACTAATTTTATGAGGCCAGCATTACCTTGATCCCAAAACTTGACAAAGATCCCATCAAAAAGAAGAATTACAGGCCAATATCCTTGATGAACACAGATGTGAAAATTCTCATCAAAATACTAGCCAATAGGATCCAACAGTACATTAAAAGGATTACGCACCATGACCAAGGGGGATTTGTTCCTGGGCTGAAAGGTTGGTTCAACATCCATAAATCAATCAATATCTTAATAAAAGAAACAAGAAGTATATAATACTCTTAATAGATGATGAAAAAGCACTTGACAAAGTACAATAGCCTTTCTTTTTTTTTTTTTTTTTCAGCATCTTTTCTTGATCAAAACTCTTCACAGTGTAGGGATAGAGGGTACATACCTCCATACCATCAAAGCCATCTATGAAAAACCCACAGCAAATACCATACACACCATTCTCAATGGGGAAAAACTGAGAGCTTCTCCCCTAAGGTCAGGAACATGGCAGCAATGTCCACTGTCACTACTGCTATTCAACATAGTACTACAAGTCCTAGCCTCAGCATTCAGACAATAAAAGAAACAAAGGGCATTCGAATCAGCAAAGAAGTCAAACTCTTACTCTTTGCAGATGATATGATTCTTTATCTGGAAAACTCAAAAGACTCCATTCCAAAACTCCTAGAATTCATATAGGAATTCAGTAAAGTGTCAGGATATAAAATCAATGCACAGAAATCAGTTGCATTTCTATACACCAACAGTAAGACAGAAAAAAGAGAAATTAAGGAGTCGATCCCATTTACACTCACACAAAATACCATAAGATACCTAGGAATAAACCTAACCAAAGAAACAATGAATCTGTACACAGAAAACTATAAAGTTCTCATGAAAGAAATTGAGGAAGACACAAAGAAATGGAAAAATGTTCCGTGATCATGGGCTGGAAGAACAAATATTGTGAAAATGTCTGTGCTACCTAAAGTAATCTGTACATTTAAAGCAATCCCTATCAAAATAATCAAACTACCATCAATTTTCTTCAAAGAAATGGAACAAATAATCCTAAAATTTATATAGAGCCAGAAAAGATCCTGAATAGCCACAGAAATCTTGAAAAAGAAAGCCAAAGTTGGTAGCATCACAATTCCAGACATTGAGCTCTATTTCAAAGCTGTCATCATCAAGACAGTATGGTACTGGCACAAAAAGTATGGTACTGGCACAAAAACAGACACACAGATCAAAGGAACAGAATAGAGAGCTCAGAATGGACCTTGAACTCTATGGTCAACTTGTCTTTAACAAAACAGGAAAGAATATCCAATGGAAAAAAGTCTCTTCCACAAATGGTGTTGGGAAAATTGGACAGCCACATACAGAAAAATGAACCTGGACTATTTCCTTATACCACACACAAAAATAGAATCCAAATGGATGAAAACCTCAATGTGAGACAGGAATCCATCAAAATCCTTGAGGAGAACATAGGGAGCAACCTCTTTGACCTCAGCCACAGCAACTTCTTCCTAGACACATCACCAAGGGCAAGAGAAACAAGGGCAAAAATGAACTATTGGGACTTCATCAAAATCAAAAGCTTTTGCACAGCAAAGGAAACAGTCAACAAAACCAAAAGACAACCAACAGAATGGGAGAAGATATTTGCAAATGACAGATCAGATAAAAGGCTGTATCCAAAATCTATAAAGAACTTATCAAACTCAGCACTCACAGAACAGATAATCCAATCAAGAAATGGGAAAAAGACAGGAGCAAACATTTCTGCAAAGACGACATCCAGATGGCCAACAGTCACATGAAAACGTGCTCCACATCATTAGGCATCAGGGAAATACAAATCAAAACCGCAATGAGATACCACCTCACACCAGTCAGAATGGCTAAAATGAACAAGTCAGGAAACGACAGATGTTGGCGAGGATGCAGACAAAGGGGAGCCCTCCTACACTGTTGATGGGAATGCAAGCTGGTGCAGCCACTCTGGAAAAAAGCATGAACATTCCTCAAGGAGTTAAAAATAGAGCTACCCTATGACCCAGAAATTGCACTACTGGGTATTTCCCTAAAGATACAAACATAATGATGCAAAGGGGCACATGCACCCTAATGTTTATAGCAGCAATGTCCACAATAGTCAAACTATGGAAAAAGCCCAGATGTCCACTGACAGATGAATGGATAAAGAAGATGTGGTATATACATATACAATGAAATATTACTCAACCATCAGAAAGAACTAAATCTTGGGGTAGCTGGGTGGCTCAGTCGGTAAGTGTCTGCCTTCAGCTCTTGAAATGTGTAAATGTGCTATGAAATGTGTAAGCCTGATGATTCACAGACCTGTACCCCTGGTGCAAATAATACATTATATGTTAATAAAAATCATTTAATTAATAATGATAATAACAATTAGGGGTACCCGGATGGATTAGTTGGTTAAGAATCCAAATCTTGATCTCAGCTCAGGTCTTGATCTCAGGGTTGTGAGTTTAAGCCCTGCAAATTAAAAAAAATTAAATATTTTCAACTACTACCCATGAACAAGATCCTACATATATCATCAAAAACCCTAATTCTGTAACACTCCCAAATAGGTATAAAAAAAAATTAGTAAAACTCATATAAGGTTAGGGATACCAAAGCAATTATTTCTCAAAACTGCATTCTTGTCTTCATTCTTTTACTCACAAAAATGTCCCACCATACTCCTGAAAGCCAGAGAAAAGCCTTGTCTTGGAAGGAAGGGTTGAAAGGGAGAACAATATTTACAAAGTTAAATAAAAATTATGTACTTCTTTGTTTTTATACTAGGTATTCACCACTTTTATTCCAGTACTTCTGGTTGCCCATCTACCGGGAATTAGTCCTATTTTCATATATCCTGTCACAGTTTGCCTTGCCTTATAAAATCCCAAATCATCAGAAACTCAGCTTATCAGATGCTTTGAAGTTCAGACTTGGGCATGTGACACCATCTGGGGAATTTAGCTACGAGCCTTTGGGAATAGTTTTCCTTCCTAACCAAAAGATATATAAGGCAAAACTCTTATATATGCATATGTTTCATGGATGAAATTGTATGAGGACATAATATCTAGAGCTAGAGTAACCATGTAGCAATCACATAGCACTAATCCTAACAATGAAATGTCAAACCACCAAAAATGGTGGTTCATTAATCGCTAAAAAAGTGTCATTATTGATGGCATCATGGACCTGCTAAATTAGTGAATACTAGAATCTGCCCCACATCCAGAAATCCTGTTAAATATTCTTATGATTTCAGATTGTTTTAGTTGTGTATTGTTACTTAGAGAGGAGAGCACTGTAACTATTACACATCTAATTATACTCTTCCATAAGTGTGTTCTTCTCCCACAACCTATGTTTGTCTACCAAAGCTGACATGTTATTCGAAGTCCAATGGAATTTTCTCTTTTTTTTTCATTTTTTATGTACTTTCTTTTTTCAGTGCTCCAAGATACATTGTTTTTGCACCACACTCAGTGCTCCATGCAATACGTGCCTTCCTTAATAACCACCACCAGACTCACCCATGCCCCCCAACTCCCTCCCTTCCAAAACCCTCACTTTGTTTTCAAAGTCCACAGCCTCTCATGCTTCATTTCCCCCTCCAATTTACCCCAATTCCCTTTTCCTTTCCCTCTCCTAATGTCCTCCATGTTATTCCTTATGCTCCACAAGTGAAACCATATGATAATTGACTTTCTCTGCTTGACTGATTTCATTCAGCATAATCTCCTCTAGTCCCACTCACGTTGAAACAAAAGCTGGATATTCATCCTTTCTGATGGCTGTGTAATATTCCATTGTGTATATGTACCATGTCTTCTTTATCCAATGGAATTTTTAACACCTGCCAAACTCATTTCAAGGAAATATACCCCTGCTCCAGTTACAGCTCCTTTATTATCCAAAGTAGGGGTGCAAACAGCTCATTGCCCATTAGAATCATCCGAGGAAATTGTTAAACATTTGGTTTCTCAGCTTCTACTTCAGACCTACTAAATCAGTCTCTGAAAGAAATCTAGAAATTTGTGTATTTGCCAAGCTACTAGAGTAACTGTGGTAATCCTCTAAATTTAGGAAGTACTGGTATGTATCACATTGATTCTTAATTCATATGTTCATTACCTGAACCCATAAACCAGACTTATAAGCCTCTAGAGAGCAGACACTAAGCCTTAGACGATGTGTTTTCATTTTCCTGGTATATTAAAGCATAGAACAAGTCCATGGTAGGTCTAGAGACATTTTATATGAAATGGAATAATGTGTTATGCTTATCTTAAAGATGTGACCTGAAATCTAATTTTAAGACAGCCTTTAAAAAGTAACAGGGACGGGGAGGGCACCTGGGTGGCTCAGTGGGTTAAAGCTTCTACCTTCGGCTCAGGTCATGATCTCAGGGTCCTGGGATCCAGCCCTACATTGGGCTCCCTGCTCAGGGGGGAGTCTGCTTCTCCCTCTCCCTCTGCCTGCTGTTCCCCCGGCTTGTGCTCTCTCTGTCTCTCTAAGGTTAGAAAAGTAGTGAAGAACTGATCTTAAAAACTTATTAGACCATTGAAAAGTCTGTGATATTGGGGCGCTTGGGTGGCTCAGTAGGTTAAGCCGCTGCCTTCGGCTCAGGTCATGATCACAGGGTTCTGGGATCGAATCCCGCATGGGGCTCTCTGCTCAGCAGGGAGCCTGCTTCCTCCTCTCTCTCTCTCTGCCTGCCTCTCCATCTACTTGTGATTTCTCTCTATCAAATAAATAAATAAAATCTTAAAAAAAAAAAGTCTGTGATATTTATTCTGAATGAAATGGGATGCCAGTTAGTGATTTTGAAGAGAAGAGCATGATATAACCTATGCTTTAAAAAAGTTACTCTGTTGAGTATAGACCAACACAACAACAACAAAAATGCTGTGGTGAGTATAGACCACAGGAGAAGCATATGTGAAAGTAGGGAGACCAGTTAAATAACCAAGACAGTAATGTGGACAAAACGTTTGTCAGGTGGAACTAAGGTGATCATAATGAAAATCATAACAATTGGATTAATTCTGTACGTATGTTGACAGTAGAGACAACAGGATTTCCTGAAAGATTAGAAATGGGGTTTGGAGAAAATAGAACAAAAGAAAACTCTATTGTTTTTATTTTTTTTAGTTTTACTTTTTCTTTAGTTTTACTTTTATTTTCTTTTCTCTCTCTCTCTCTCTCTCTCTTTTTTTTTTTTTTTAACTTTTGCCTGAGCAATGGGAAGAAAGGAGTTTCCCTCCATTAAAATAGCAATGTTGGGGAGAAAAGGGCAGAAATTGGAGTGCAGTTTAGGACATACACTATTAAGTTTGAGAAGTCTGCAATACAATGAAGTGGAAATGAAAAGTAGACATTTGAATCTATGAGTTCAGAGTTCAGGGAAAATGTTCAAGACTGGAGACAGAAATTTTGGAATGGTTAATATTTAGAAGATATTAAAGCCATGAGATCTGATGAAATCAAAAATTGAGAGACTGTGGGTAAAGGAAAAGCATGGTCTAAGAATATAGCCCTGAAACATCCCAAAGAAGTTAGGACAATGAGAAGAAGCTATTGAAGGCAGAAAAATACCCAGTGAAGTAAAAGAATCAAGGAAGAACGGTCTTCTAAAATCCAAATTGAAAATTAGAGAATAAACACCGGTGTCAAATGATCTAAAGGGATAAGTAAGATAGGAACTAGAGATTGGTCATTAGATCAGCAAAAGCAAAGTCACTGATGACTTTGACAACACTTTGATGGAATGAGGGGAGAAATGCTAAGAAAAAAATGGGGGGAGAGAGATTGCTCACAGGTGGTAATAAATTGTTTTCCTAGTTTTGTTACAGAAAAGCTAAGGAATGGGATGGGAGCCGGAGGAGGAAGTAAATGCAAGAGATTTCTTTATTAGTAGATAATATTCCATCATACCATTACACCGATGAAAAATCATAGTGGGAAAATTGTTTATAGGAAAAAAGAGAATTGCTAGAATTCTTGAAAAGCACAGGAAAATGGGTACCAGGGGAGGTGTTGGTCTTAAGTAAGATAACAGCTAGTTTTCCATAGTAACAGAAGGGAAGGCAGAATAAGTGGATACCAGTGCATTTGGGCTCAGACATGTGGTAGCATTGAATGTCACCCCATACAAGACCTCAAAAATCCTCAGAGTCCATATTTCATTTGACAGGGAGGATAGGCCATTATTCTATTTCTCTACCAATGACCTTTATTAGACAGTTTTAATTGAATTCAGATTCTGAATGAATATAGTTTTACAGAGATATTCTAACTCAATTAGTTGGAAAAAACCACAAAAAAGTAATGTTCAGATATGTAGTCACTCAAAACTATATTGTCTCTGAATGTTTCTTAATAATGAATGAAGAAAGGAGCAAAGTTTAAAGGCCTTCTTCCACCTGAGTATACCACTCTTATTATTTTTCATGTTATCCATACAACTGATAACAACATAACCCAATAACATATCATTTCATTCTGACTATAGTTGGCCCTACCTATAGGATGAGGCAATCAATTGTGGCCTGACTCAGTCAGTGATGACATATTTCTTTCAACTTTCTAATACAATTTGACTAAGGAGCCCCTGGGTCATGGTAAATTTGTTATCAAAATGATATTTTAAAAGCCTCTAGAAACATATAATATACTGAAAGAGTTCATATCTGGATGAGATTCAAAGGTGATTAGCTCTGCCTGCTACCCCACTTTAGGCCAAAGCTCCTAGATGCTGAAGCATCACTTCTTGGATAAGGGTCAGACTTGATCGATGTCCAAAATAAGTCAATGACATAGGAAACGTTGAACAAGATTAGCCACTAAGCCCTCAGAGAACAATTGAGGCTTACATTTCTCATTCTGATGAGCTAACAAAAAAAAAAACAGAATAATGAAACTACACAGTCTTAAATTTTAAGCTGATTTTTCCAGAGACCACAAGAATATGCAACATATTTTCAATATTCAATAGCTTAACAATAGTACCTATAAATGCAAAAACATCTTTGCTCTATTTGAAATATCTGATATTTATATATAGAACCAAAACTTTCCATATTAGATCCAAAAATTATGGCTGAACCAAGGCCTACAATTACTTGACTTACATTTGTTGCTGGGAATCAATTATTCTTCTGCTTCTGATCTAAGTGTTATATTGCTTCTGTCTCTTTCCAAATTAGCAGACCCAGAGTCACCCTCAAAGCAGATCAATTTTTTGTTTTTGCCATACAAAATCGAATTGTTTAATCTCCAAATATTGAAAGCTCTTATAAATCAAACCTAAACTTTACTCATCATACAGTCCTCTATCCTTCATCACAGCTGAGAATATAAAAATCTTAGCTCTGAAAAGAAGAAATGTAACTATGTAATATGCAATATTGTCACCTTTTGTACATTAGTTGATGAGTCATTAATAAATACACAAATCTGGGACGCCTGGGTGGCTCAGTTGGTTAAGCAGCTGCCTTCGGCTCGGGTCGTGATCCCAGGGTCCTGGGATTGAGTCCCGCATCGGGATCCTTGCTTGGCAGGGAGCCTGCTTCTCCCTCTGCCTCTGCCTGCCTCTCTGTCTGCCTGTGCTCACTTGCTCTCTCTCCCTCTGTCTCTGACAAATAAATAAATAAAATCTTTAAAAATAAATAAATAAATAAATAAATACACAAATCTGTAGAAGGTATATGGCATTGGAGAAAAACAGGAAATATTTGAAAGGAATGAAAGCACCTGGCAATCAGTAGAGATGGTGACTTAAGGGCAGGTTGAGCTTTTCGAGTGATCTAACGTGTATGAATCATTAATATATCTTCAGGTATCTAGGACACAATTTTTATTTTTCACTCAAGGCACCATGAGAAGATTTATAACGGTCTTTTTAGTGGCTACAATAACGCTTCCATTTACCTAAATAAGAATATGTTTTGTTTTGTATATGTGTGCACAATCACATTCTGATACTAAAGACCAAGTACATAGTGCAGTAGATTTTGTAACATTAACCAATTTACTTTTATTAATCTATGAAAATATCAGAAAAGGACATTTTAATATTTTTAAATAACTGTGTCATGAGACACTGCAGCAGAAATAACTGGAAATATAATTATACCCATTAAAATTATCAGATACAGAATTCTACATGTAAAATATCATAATACAACCACATAAATGTTTCTAATCATAGTTTTCTACCCATGGGACCAAATCTAGCTTTTTTTCACTTTTTTCCTAACTAGAAACTGCACACTTTTTTCCTAACTAGAAACTCAAAAGAAAGCAAGGAGGGAAATGAGCTTCGAAACCTTTGAAAAAAAAGTTTAAAAAAAAAAGTAACTAATTCTTTATCCATATTAATATAAAACAGTTCTGTCCTCTTAATGTCATCTAATACTATACATACAAAGTTAATAGCATAAGTCAAAAGCTTTTCACTAATTCTATAAACATTTCTTTTGAATTCAGAACCCCTTTCTTCACTGCTCATGCCCTGTTTGTAGTTGGGAGTGGGTGGAGGGTGCAGAATTCTCAGCATTGATCACAATCAGAACAAGGTCTATTTATCTGGAATCTGCCTTTTCCATTAGGAGGAGCTCAGCCCCACAGCTCCTGTGAACTGCATGGCTTAGATTTCATTATTTATGATTCATGCTCCTATTAAAGCAACATTCAAAAAGCAGGATAAATGGAAACGCTTTTGAGTGTCCATTTGTGGTGTGAATACTGACAGCAGCTTGTAACATCCATTGCAGTGAGTCCTGGTAATTGTTCACACATGGCATACAGGGTCGGAGCAAGATATTGCTCAGTATCTACCAAAATATGAGCATAATTTCTTTCTCTGTTGTCTTATACGCTACACTCCAATAAGGTTATAGCCCATAGATATTCAGTCGATGACATATTCAATAATTTGTAGGCCCAAACACATATAGCAGTGTTTTCCATTAAAAGGTATACTTGTATTGTTCCCCCATTAATCAGTAATGCATTACAAACTGGTTTTTATAAATTTTAATGACAATATAGTTTAGCTAGAAAAAGATGACACTTGTGATCAAAGACCTACAGCCTAACCCAAGCTACCAAACATTTATAATTGCAATCCTGCCATTTTTCAGGTTCCCTTGCTAGGATATGGGGATGGAACCTCATTGCAGACAAGTGCTATGGGATTTTGATAAAGAGAAAGCTAGATACATGTTTACAGCAGCCGGTCAAGGGCATCATACACTTTCCAGTTTATCGATTTGACATTCCTCCCTCTAAGGCCACAGGGAATAAGGCAATGACATTTGTGAGATACCAAGTTCACTGGAGATTGTCTTTGGGATTGAGTCAGGTCTCAAAGCAGAATTTAAACAAGTGTGTATCCCAGCAGTCCCAATCTGGTTATAGTCTTACCTGAACTTCTTTCAGCCACAGGGGGGATCCACCTATCACCTTTCTATCCCACTCCTGGTGGCTACATTGGACACCAGAGTTCACTTCTAATTGGCTTCTTCACTGACACACACACACACACACACACACACACAGATGGAAAGTCTACTTTTAATGAGGTTCAAGTTTCTTGTAGGTTTTTTTACCTTGTTCATTGAGGCAAAGATCAACAATCTAATAGGGGGGAAAAAAAGTCTGTCAAGTACAAGGTCCTGTCCAATTCCTTCTTGGAAAGCATTTTACTATAGAAAGTCTCTAATTAACCTTCATTTAAACTATTCACTCAATTAAATAGAACCAAGCCCTTCCCTCTGACAAACTCACTAAACTGACATTCAGGGCATGATAAACTTACAGGCATCTTCCTAGCCCTCTATTCAATTATGGGCCCACTAGTTGGGCTGTACCTTTACCAAGAGTCAATTGTGTTTGTTCCTACACTGTTCATACCAGCTAAAGTCATCAAGGTAATTTAAACATTCAATGAACTATAGTGTAAAGCACTGAAATACAAGTTTAAAAACAATGAAAGATATTTTTCTATAAAAATCAAGTTAAATGTTATGAAAAGATGTTCTAAAAAGGACCACTATCAAAAATTGCTATTGAATTAGTATGAATGAAATGGGGGAATCATAAAAATTCAGATGGAGTCTGGAAATAGGTAGCCTCATAAATACTTTTGAATTCTGGCTCTTTCTAAAGAAATGGAACCTGGAAACAGAATATGAGAGATACGGTCTCATGGATGCAGGTAAGTCAAGAAAACAGATAGAGAACTTTAGGCAATGGAGCTCCCCTCAAAGAAAGTCCTTATATTATGCTAACAAATCAGCATATTAATATATACCTAAATGTTTTACATTAAAATAAAATATTTAAGTGTGTATGTTTCATTTTTTTATGATTCCCTCTCTAAATGACTTTTTCAATTAACCCACCACCCATCTTTCCTAATTGCTTCAGGTAAGAAGTCTGTTTCTGTTTTTCTAAACCAACCACATTTCACTTCCTTCTGTTACTCTGCTTCCCTGAAGGCAAACACCTCAGAATAGTATTTATTAAGAAATCTCCCTATAGCATGATGGAAAATCCTGGCAAGTAAAAAGATAGCAAGTCTTTGCATTTTAACAGTGAGTAGAGATAAGAAATCCTATCAACCTGCATGAATTAAGATTTCATTCTGGCTTCAATTTACTTCTAACCCTGTTATCATCCCGTGACATTTTGTACTACATGGAGGGAGAGGGTGGCTAAGTCATTGGTGCAGATGTAATTTATGGTAGTTTAAACTGAGTCAAGAAGTTAATAGCTTTAAAATAATGCATGCATCTCACACTGAGTTTAGGCAAGGTTTATTAAAAGATGGGTTACTTATGCCTTTTTGCCCTCCACATATCCTTTAAAAACAAGTTTACCAGGAATTAAGCAAAAGCTCTCATAGTGCTCTTAATATTTTCTGAATTGTGAGCTTTTTATAAAATGACTTGTCAGAATGTAAATGGTTAAAAAAGATCCCACAGCTCACCTTCATCACTCTTCAGGTACATTATCAGCAAAAGGCACATTTCTCTTCACTCTAAAATTGTAGAAAATGACACTGTGGTGAAGCCTCTGGGACTCCTTACTAAACATGAATATTCAGCACCAAGAACAGAAGCTTCAGCACATCAAATTACATGCAACCTTAAGAAGAGCTGATCATTTTTAAGTCATTTGCACCTTTTCCCCCCAGATATCCCTTCTCAACTGTGGAAGATGAGTAGGAATCTCTACCCAATCAGCATGAATTTTACACACCTGAGTGAAGAGGCAAATGGTTGTCTTCAATGGGGCTCCAGAGTGAGGAGCTTGGGCTGGTCACCTGAAACAGCCATGAAACAATCAAATAGTCAGTGTTACATGGGATAAAGTTATCCCTGACAAGATTCACAGTACAGTTCATGTGCTGTAAGAGTAAGTATGGGTTAGGAGTTCTCAATTAGGATTGCTTATTTTGCAAGTATCAGAAATCCAACTGAAACTGGTTTAAGCAACAGCAAGAATATATTGTTAGGCTTAACCTGGAAGTTACAGAGGATGGACGGGTCTCAGGCAGGCACAGATGGTTGAGGGGTTCACACAGTGTTATCATGTCTCTCTCTCTTTCCCTTATCTCTGCTGTCCCAGGTTACCCTCACTATGTAAAGGTAGAGATAATGTATATGGTCCTCAGAGCTATACATTCAGCAAAAAGAGTGCCTCTCAATGTCTATGTCAGCTTCTTGATTGTGCCATCCCTATCTGGGTTATATGCCCATGTTTTTGGCAGGAAACTCAGTGGCAAATAATTAAGCACATTTTCAGGATTGCAGGGTATGGGAAAAAAGTTCCCAAAACAAAACATGAAAGAGAGGCAGAACAGACCAAAAAACAAAACAAAAAATTAAAAAAATAATAATAATAGCCGACATCTACAAATACACCTTAAAGGATCCAATAGGAGTTGTAGGCAGAGAAGATATAGGTGGGTTAATGAAAAGAATGCAAGTTTTGGAGCCAGAGTTCTGTCTTTGAAAACTGTTCCTACCACCTACTAGCAATGAGTCCCTAAGCTATTTCTCTAAGCAAATCTTCTCATCTGCAAAGCAAGTTCTAGTTTCCAGGATTATTGCAAGAATTACATATTCTCTTTGTAAAGCACATAGCATGGAGCCAGTCACATAGTAGACGTTCAGTAAAAGGTATTTTTTATTATGTGGATGAGGAAAAGAAGCCAAGATTAATTATAAATCTCAACCAAAAGGAAATAGAGAGTTGAAAAGATATGATTAAAAAAATAAAGTGTAGGGCTCAGTGGGGTGGGCCTCTGCCTTTGGCCCAGGTTGTGATCTCAGGGTCCTGGGATCCCCCGCATAGGGCTCCCTGCTCAGTGGGGAGCCTGCTTCCCCCTCCCCCTCTGCCTGCCTCTCTGTCTACTTGTGATCTCTCTCTGTCAAATAAATAAGTAAAGTCTTTAAAAAATAATAAAAAAAATAAAGTGTATTTTCTCTAACAGGGAGTAAATAAATAACGATATTTGTTTTGAACTATTTCAAATAAAAATGAGCATAAACTTAAAAAATACAATTTAATATAAGTATCAATGTATTGTTATACGGTAAAGAAATATGGTGACTCATTTACAAACTGAGCATGTGTTCGGAGTGTGTAGATGCAATAAATATGCAGCAAATTTTTCAGTCTCACTATTCACATTGATATTTAATACACACTGAATAATTAGCACAACTCAAAATGGGCTAAATGTGTTTCTAAAAACAGAAGAAGGGGAAGGCAGCAGCAAAGGCTTATGGATGAGCAGGGAATGGAAGGCTATTTAGAGTTTGAAATCTCATTTTGACTCTCACACTAACCTCCTCTGTGACCTTGCCACCAGTCTATTAACTTCCCAATGCTTTCCTCATCTGCAAAAAAGGGAAATGCTGGGCCCTAATCACCTCCAAAAGACAGTCTGTGTTTGAGAACATCACATGAAAAAGATGAAGTTTTATTTCAATCTTTAAATTTTACCTCACATCCCAGGACAATTTTATTAAATGAGCAATTAATTAACACATGCCTGGCTTTCTTATTAGTTGCACATTTATGTTAATTGGGGTTTAATGTATAAGACCAAATCTATTAAGTAGGCATATTTTGTCGTTAATATGGGAATTCAAATCCAGAGGATCACAGAGCACTGGAACCAGAGGTAATCTTATAATTGAACTAGCGCAACCTCTTCATTTTACAGAAGAGGAGAATCAGAATCAAATCCGTATTTTCTAGGCCCAAAATTCTATTCTACTATTCCCCTGAAGTGAGAGATTTTTAAAGGTTTAAAAGCTTTTCTTTAAGGCAGGGTTAGGTCTCTCCATTACAAAGAGAGACAACCATAAATAAGAAAGAAAAAAAAAAAGAAAGAAAGAAAGATGTATGAGGCAGAACTGAACACAAATGATCTAGATTGGATCCTGAAACTGGTTGAAATGATGTCCTTGAGAAGGGAGACCTGGGAAAGCCATTAACCAAAGAGATGATTAGAAGAGCAGAGGGGGAAAGAGAGCCTCAGAGAATTGTCACTAAATAATCTCCATGTTCACAGAGACAGCACATCACTATCTACAAAGAATCACGTAAATGTAAGTCAGAGAAAACTAAATACTAGAATCAAAGAAAATATTCATTTCACTAACCAATGTAAGGTTACTCAATTAGCAGTTGATAAGGAAAATGTTACATGAAATGTTATCACACCCTACAAGTGTTTTGAGTGACCACCAACAAATTCTAAACAAAGAGATCATTGTTAGTAGGCAATATGTGTCAAATGCTTGGAGAAATTAACAAACCAGTTGTGTTTAATTACAAAAATTTTCAAAATATCTTAAATAAACATCCTCTGTAGCCTTATCTTTATGGCCCTGAGAACAACCGCTAAAAAGTGACTCAAGCAGGACTTTTGGAATACTGGAGTAAGGAACTCAACAGACCTTCTCAAAAAGCAATGATAAAAGAGAATGAAATTGCAAAAAAACTAACATTTTAGAATTTTTAAATGGACCAAAGAAACAATTTCACTGTAAACGGACCAAAGGTATACAAGAAATAGAGAAATGTTTATTCAAGAAGAAAAATCCTAAATTTGGGATAATAATTTTGGAGTCCATGGTATTTTAGCCTGGAGCTGCTTCCAACCCCCTACCAACACTATCAGTTTCCTAGCTCTACTGGGGTGAGGCAAGTTGTGAAAACCAGCAGTTTTATTGCCTGAAACGAATGTCTTAATTTGGAGGAAAGGTCAGAAAAAGCCCATGTTCCTGGGCAACGTTAGAGAGAGTAGCCATATTGATGTTAAGAGAATGGGGAAGGCCTAGGTCACAGCTGGCCTAAGGTGATTGAAATGTCCCCCAATGATGGATCTGTGATTAAAGGAGCAAGACTGATATAAAGCAAAAGTCAAACAAAGCCTTATTCCGCACCAAGCATCAAGAATCAAACCAACCGGCTGGCACCGTACCTCTTATAGAGAGGACCATGCACAGGTAGCCAATAAGACTGTACCACACAGAGAAATCTGCACAGTCATGCTAGGTCACACATAAGTGACCAATTGAATTACAATTTACCCTATAGTAGACATTTGAACTAGCCTATCACCTTGGTCAGAATTGACACCCAAAAGGCACCCAGAGGGCAGGGCCCATACTCCTTGGCAGCTAAGGAGACAGTATGCACCCCCACTGATTGGATATCTCCACCTGTCCTGACCCACCCTTGTATTTGGGCTTTGTTACCTGGGACTGGTTTCCCAGGCTTGCTCTTAAGTAAGTCCCTGGAGAGGGAGGGGGGGCAGGGTCAGTTTAAGTTTTACTGCATAAACAACAAAATCACTGTTTAACCCAAGATGGAATCCCCCTGGCTAAATAGGCCCTTACAGTGATGATAGTTGGATCCATCAACAAACTGGAAGTCTAGCTAGAAATCTAATAAGGAGAACCAGAGAATGAGACATATATATGAGGCCTTGATAAGAGATTACGTATCCTTTTGGTAGACTGAAAGGCTACACTAGTACAAGGTGAGAGTAGGGAGCAATTTGCATAACCCCTAGAAATCATGAAGTCATTCACCTAGGTAAAAAAGAAAGAAGAAGGCAAAGAGCAAGTAAAGTCAGGGAAGACTTTTAAACTGATGGAAAATTGAATGTATTCTCCCAAATCACATGTATATCCACTGGCAAAGGGTGGAAGTGTTATTGGCTTATGGTCTTAAAACACTGAAGGAAATCAAAATATGTCACACCAAAATATGCCACTTTAGCACAAGGACTATTTTGAGCTGAAGGCATTTGAGAAGCCGGTATAAGAAAAGTTCCTTGCCTTCTCCCTATTTGCCTAAAAGCAGGACATAAATTTTCAAAGGTGTTCCTCCTCCCCTTTCCACCAGGAAGGACAAAAGCTGTCGGACTCCGGTAGGTTTTGCGGGCCGACAGGCACGAGGAGAGCGTCTGGGCCAGCCGGTAGCTCCCCTTGGGGCTGAGCGGGATGGCGAGTGTCGCAAGTCCAGGCACATTAACGAACCACACCAGACTCGGGGAATCTGTCGAAGCAGGATCTCACTTTATTGAGCGGGGTTGCAGCTATATTGGGTAGGGGATGGGAAATGAGGTCAGCGGGGAGAGAGCCTATGGGGTTTGGTTACATAGTCAGTAACTGGGTAGGGTGTGTTGGGCGAGAAGAGGAAATATCAGAGATATGCGGGACCGAAACCGCCACGTTGGCGCCAATACTGCCACGGTGGCGCCTTTTCTAGCCGGAAGAGAAGGCAGGCCAGCGCCATCTTTGCTGTGCCCAACAAAAAGCTAATCACTGTTTGACTTATTTCACTTCACATAATCTCCTACAGTCCCATCTATGCTGATGCAAAAGTTGGGTATTCATCCTTTCTGATGGCTGAGTAATATGGAGGAGATCATGCTAAGTGAAATGAGTCAAACAGAGAAAGTCAATTATCAGTTTCACTCATTTGTAGAACACAAGGAAGAGCGTGGAGGATGTTAGGAGAAGGGAAAAATGAAGGGGGAGAAATTGGAGTGGGAGACAATCCATGAGACAACTATGGACTCCAGGAAAAAATACTGAAGGTTTTAGAAGAGAGGGGGTTGGGGGCTGGGGGGTGAGCCTTGTGACAGGTATTAAGGATGGCACGGATTGCATGGAGCACTGGGTATTGTATGCAAATGATGAATCATGGAACACTACATCAAAAACTAATGATGTACTGCATGGTGACTAACATAACACAACTTAAAAAATGGAAAAAAAAAAAGTAATCACTGAAGACAACTATAGATCATACCCGCCTGGTAGCCTTTATCTACCAGTAATTTTTCATCTATTTTACCTTCCCATAGTTTGCTGATCTCAGGAGCCTAAAATGGCTTTCCTTTGTCCTGTCATTTCTTTACAAATTTATTGTTCCTTGTTGAACGTGCTATATAAACCTGAATTCTAAGCCACCTCTCTGACTTACTCTTCCCTGAGTTCCTCATATATATGCAGGTTAATAAACTCTGTTTCCTTCTGTCTTGCTATTCTGTTTTTTATTACAGAACCCCAGCCAAGAGCCTAAGATAAACAAAGGAAAATTTTTTCTTCTTCCCCTAAAAACACAACCTCTGACCAATTATTGGCAGAACACCAAGTCATGCCGACTCAAGGATAACCTCTAGGGATCCAGATTTTAAAATAAAAACAAGAATTAAGAAAACAAAAACAAAAACAGAGGAGATATCAGTGGCTACACATCAAAGGAGAGGTAGACTTCACAGAACTAGTCCAAGCAACCTATTCAGCAAAGAAACAAAATAGTGGCAGAGGGGGGGAAAAAAACTGAAGAGAATAAATCAGGAACCCAGAATTTCTACAACATATCAAAAATGTCCAGTTTTCAACAATAAAAAATTAGGTATAAAAAATAGGAAAGTTTTATTCCTACTGGGGAAAGAAAAAATCAGAAAATTGGAACTGTTTCTGAGGTTCCCAAATAGTAGACTTGGCAGAAAAAGACTATAAAACAACTATCATAAATATGTTCAAAATACTAAAAGAACCATGCTTAAAGAATTAAAGGAAATTATAATAACAATTATATACTAAATAGAGAATTTCAAAAGAAAATTTTTAATTGGAAATTCTGGAGTTAAAATGTATAATAACTGACTCAATGACTAAATCTGACTCTGGAAAAGAGAAAAATAGTAGTTTTTATTAATTTTTCCATATAATTTATTCCATGAGCCAATATTACCAAGGCCAAACAGAAGTACAACCAAAAAAGCTGCAGACCAATATCCCTTATAAATAAAGATGTAAAAATTCCTCCACAAAATACTAGTAAGCCAAATTCGGTAATGATGATGAAGATAATAATTATATACCATGACCAAGTGAGATTCAACCCAGAAATGTAAAGTTGGTTTAATATTTCAAGATCAATTAATGCAACATGTTTATTAAACTAAAGGACAAAAAAAAATCACATGATCATCTTAATAAACATAGAAAAAGCATCTGACAAAAATTCAACATACTCATTATTTATAGTCTCAAGAAGGGAAACTTCTTCAACTTGATAGAGTATTTAAGAAAATCTATAGCCAACATCAAACTAGACTTTGCTTTCTCCCTAAGTCTGGGAACAAAACAAGACTCTCACTGTCTGCTCTGCTGTCATCACTTCTATGCAGCATTATACTGGAGGTTCTGGCCAGTGCAATAAAGCAAATAATAATTATTATTATTGCTATATTCATAATAATAGAAAAAGAAAAAGAAGAAATAAAGCTGTAAAGCTTTTTTCACCTACAGATAATAAAATTTTGTAGAAAATCCTAAGGAATCTACAAAAATACTGCTAGAACAAGTAAAATCAGCAAGTTCACAGAATACAAGAATAATATTTAATAATTCATTATATTTTACACACTATTAATGAGCAATCAGAAAAGTAAATAAGAAAGAAATTTCATTCACAAGAGCATCAAAAAAGAATAAAATACTTGGGAATAAACTTAACAAAAAAGTGCAAGTCTAGTTTACTGAAAGCTACAAAATATAGCTAAGAAAAATTATCTAAATAAACAGAGGGGGCACCTGGTGGCTCATTCGGTTAAGTGTCTGCCTTCAGGTCAGGTCATGATCCCAGGGTCCTGGGATGGAGTTCCATATCAGGCTCCCTGCTTAGCAGGGAGTCTGCCTCTTCCTCTCCCTTTGTTTCTCCCTACTACCCCCGCTCATGCTCACTTGCTCTCACTCTCTCTCTCAAATAAATAAATAAAAATCTTTTTAAAAAAATAAAGTTTATAAATAAATGGAGGGACAATCTATATTAACGGATTAAAAGGTTCAATAGTGTTAAGATGGTAATTTTTCCCAAACTTACCTTTAGGGTTTTGTTTTTTAAGATTTTTTTTTTTTTTAGAGAAAAAGAGAGAGTGGGGTGTGTGGGAATGGCAGAGGGAGAGGAAGAGAGAATTTTTAAGTAGGGAGCCTCTTGCCAGTTTCCACCTCAGGACCCCGAGATCATAACCTGAGCCAAAATCAGAGTCCGATAAGAATGTCAACAAAACCAAAAAATCTCTGAAAAGTAAGCATCAGAGGCCAGTGGAAACTGCTTCCTTATTAGTAACTCCAGTTGCACATGGGATGTGGGTTGTTATGAAAATTAGAGTAAGGATAATTTGGAGACTGGGAAATATTGCCATAATGGGCAAGAGCTCATCTATACACTCTGTATAAAACCTTCCTTCTTTGAGTTGTGCCTAAAACCAGCCTAATCTTCTGTTTTATCAAGTTCAAAATAAGTCTTGCATGATTCTGAAAGCCAGTGCAATCTCTGTTTTTGCCTTTGTTTATCAAGGATTCTTACGGAGGCTCAGTTACAGGGGAGGGGTAGTATCATGATATATAGCAACAAATGGGCCTTATTTAACAGGTCTGAGAGATTACAAGATCTTTAACACTAGCGTTTGATTCCTGATTCCTTTGTAAAGAAAAGATGGCATCATCCTGCTTTTCAGAATTAAACTAAACAGCAGTAAGAAATTTTAAAAGAGAAATTCTCAGTCACATTCAATTTAAGATGGAAACAGGGCTGTCAGCACAGACTAAACTTTTTAAATAGCTCTGCATAAGGAATAAAAGCAGATTTCCTGGTGTGCTACATCTACACCTTGAAGGTACAGAGCTCAAAGCTGCATCAGCAATGTTATAAGCAGCCAGGAGTAGGGAGTCAGTGTCCGTAGGGCATCTCTAATAAAGACCTCATATTTCTCAATGAGAGTATCTCCCCTTTTTACAAAAAAAGGCAAACCTCTTTGTTCACTCTTCTAGATAATATCAAGTTCATATTTTCATGGGCATTCAGAAATAATTGAATTATTTTCTCACTATAGTAGATCACAGGCTGGTATTTTTATTTATTTAATTTTTAGTTCTTGACATTGATATTACCACCACTTTTCAGAGTCATTTTTTTCTCAAGTCATGAAGCCAGCCATCATTAAGAAGACAATAAGGTTTCTGCATTCTGCATTTCTGATCTTTTTCAACAGCACCTTGAATAATAATATTCTAATGCATAGCATTTTAAGATCAACAGACTTAAGTACAAATAGAGACTTTGTCACTAATCAGTTATGAACACTGCAACAATGTCCTTAGTCTCTCTGATCCTCTGGAGGACAGTGATGATAATGCCTATCTCGAGGTCTAGAGAGATGATTTTTAAAAATAGCATTATAAACTGATAGAGTTTGACTGAGAAGATACATTCAGTAAGACAAATAGAGGGATATTTTCAAAATCAAAGCTGAATTTTCATCTTAAGAATGGCCTGGTGCCTGAAATTCTGATTCATGTGTTCTGGAAAACTTAAAATTGTAGAAAAATTGCATTAAATTAAGAATTTTTCAGTTCTTGGGGTGCCTGGGTGGCTCAGTGGGTTAAAGCCTCTGCCTTCGGCTCAGGTCATGATCCCAGGGTCCTGGGATCGAGCCCCGCATCGGGATCTCTGCTAAGCGGGGAGCCTGCTTCCTCCTCTCTCTCTCGAACTACTTGTGATTTCTGTCTTTCAAATAAATAAATAAAATCTTTAAATTAAAAAAAAAAGAACGTTCCAGTTCTTAATGTCTCTTCTACAGATAGGGGTGAGATCACTATTGTCAAGGAGACAACCCAATCTACCACCTGTTTCTGCAAATAAAATCTTATTAGAACACAACACATTCATCATTTTCATACTATGACTGCTTTTGCACTGCAAAGGCAGAGTTAAGTAAGTGTGACAGAAATTTATAGGTTGTAAAGCCAAAAATCTTTATTATCTAGGCCTTTACAGAAAAAAGTTTATCTACTCCTCTTGAGAGTAGAGAGCACTATACAAGCACATACAGAAAAATCGGAATCAAAACCCATTTAGTCTTGCAGGTAATGTCAAGCATAAGCACTCAAATTTAACCAAGGAAGAGAAGAAATTATGAGTAGGGAGAAAAAACAAGTCAATCAATAAACTGCGGTTACTAAGTTTCAAGTCTCTGACAAAAATTCCAAAAGAACATGTCATGGATATGGTCCAGTGGAATTTCTTATAAAGTCTACATTTTGGGTTTTCTTAATTATTATTATTATTTAAAATCACTTAATTAACATGTTAATTAACATAACATTATTATTAGTTTCAGAGGTAGAGGTCAGTGATTTATCAGTTGCATATGAGACCCAGTGCTCATTACATCAAGTGCTCGTTACATCATATACCCTCTTTAATACCCTTAACCCAGTTACCCCATCCACCCTACCTCCCCTCCAGCAGCCCTCAGTTTGTTTCCTATAGTTAAGAGTCTCTTATCTACCTCTCTCTAATTTCATCTTATTTTATTTTTCTCTCCCTTCCTTTACGTTGATCTTTGGTATCATATGGCATTTGTCTTTCTCTAACTGACTTATTTCACTCAGCCTCATACCCTCTAGTTCCAACCAGGTGGATGTAAATGGTAAAATTTCATCCTTTTTGGTGACTGACATTCCACCATATAGATAGATAGATATAGATAGGGATGATATTGATATAGATAGAGATAAAGATAGAGATAGAGATGCACCACATCTTCTTTATCCATTCATCTGTTGATGGACATAGTTTTCCATAGCTTGGCTATTGTGGACATTGCTGCTATAAACATTAGGGTGCAGGTGCCCTTCAAATCGCTATATTTGTATCCTTTGGATATATATCTAGTAGTGCAATTTCTGGGTTGTAAGGTAGCTCTATTTTATTTTTACTTTTTTTTTTTTAAGAGAATGAAGGAGAGCGAGCAGGAGAGGAGAGCGGTCAGTGGGAGAAGCAGACTCCCTGCCAAGCAGAAAGCTTGGGACTTGACCCCAGGACTCCGGGATCATAACCAAAGCCAAAGGCAGTCAATTAACCAACTGAGCCACCCAGGCGCCCTACTTCTAAGTTTTTGAGGAACCTCCATACTGTTTTCTAGAGTGGCTGTACCTGCTTGCATTCCCACCAACAGTGTAAGAGAGTTCCCCTTCCTCTGCATCCTTGCCAACATCCGTGGTTTCCTAACTTGTTAATTTTAGCCATTCCAACTAGTGTAAGGAGGTATCTCTTTGTGGTTTTGATTTGTATTTCCCTGATGCTGAGTGATGTTGAGAATTTTTTCCTATGTCTGTTGGCCATTTGTAGGTCTTCTTTGCAGAAATTTCTGTTCATGTCTTCTGCCCATTCCTTGATTGGATTTTTTTGGTTTTGGGGTGTTGAGTTCAATAAGTTCTTTGTGGATTTTGGATAGTAGTCCTTTATCTGATAAAACATTTGCAAATATCTTCTCCTATTCTGTAGGTTGTTTTTAATTTTGTCAGCTGTTTCCTTTGCTATGCGAAATCTTTTTATCTTGATGAAGTCTAAATAGATCATTTTTGGTTTTGTTTCCCTTGCCTTTGAAGATGTGTCTAGCAAGAAGTTGCTGGAGCTGAGGTCAAAGAGATTGTAGCCTGTGTTCTTTTCTAGGATTTTGATAGATTCCTATCTCACATTGAAGTCTTTTATCCATTTTGAGTCTATTTCTGTGTATGGTGTAAGAAAGTAGTCCAGTTTCATTCTTCTGCATGTGGCTGCCTGATTTTCCCAATACCATTTGTTGAAGAGGCTTTTTTCCATTGGACATTCTTTCCTACTTTGTCAGGGATTAGTTAACCATAGAGTTGAAGATCAGTTTCTAGGTTCTCTATTCTGTTCCATTGATCTATGTGTCTGTTTTTGTTCCAGTACCTTTCTGTCTTGATTATCACAGTTTTGAAGTCAGCCACTGTGATGTCCTCATCTTTCATTTTCTTTTTGCAACATTCCCCTGACTATTCAGGGGCTTTTCTGGTTCCATACAAATTTCAGGATTGTTTGTTTCAGCTTTGTGAAAAATGTTGATGGTATTTTGGTAGGGATTGAATTGAATGTGTAGATGGCTCTGGGTATCATACATATTTTAACAATATTTGTTCTTCCGATCCATGAGCATGGAATGTTTTTCTATTTCTTTGTGCCTTCCTCCATTTCTTTCAGAATACAGATTCTTTACTACTTTGGTTAGGTTTATTCCTACATACCTTATGGATTTTGGTGCAATTGTAAATGGGATCAATTCCTTGATTTCTCTTTCTTTTGACTCATTGTTAGTGTGTAGAAATGCAACTGACTTCTGTGCATTGATTTTATATCCTGCCACTTTGCTGAATTCCTATTATGAGTTCTAGCAATTTGGGGGTAGAATCTTTTGAGTTTTCAACATGGAGTGTCATGTTATCTGTCAAGAGAGAGAATTTGACTTCTCTTTTGCTGATTAGGATATCTTTTATTTCTTTTTGTTGTCTGATTGCTGAGGCTAGGACTTGTAGTACTATGTTGAAGAACAGTGATGAGAGTGGATATCCCTGTTGTGTTCTGAACTTTAGGGGAAAAGTTCTCAGCTTTTCCCCATTGAGGAAGATATTCACTGTGGATTTTTCATATATGACTTTTATGATATTGAGACATGCTCCCTCTATCCCTACACTGCAGAGAGTTTTAATCAAGCAAGGATGCTGTATTTTGTCAAATGCCTTTCCTGCATTATTGAAAAGATCACATGGTTCTTGTTTCTTTTGTTAATGTGGTGTATCACATTGACTGATTCACAATTGCTCAACCACCCTGGCAGCCCAGGAATAAATCCCACTTGATCATGATGAATAACCCTTTTAATGTACTGTTGGATTTGATTAGCCAGTATTCTGGTGAGAATTTTTCCATTCATGTCCATCACGCATACTGGCTTGTCCTTCTTCCTTTTAGTGGAGTGGTTGTCTGGTTTTGAAACAAAGTTATGCTGGCCTCACAGAATGAGTTTGGAAGTTCTCCTTCCATTTTTATTTTGTGGAACCACTTCAGAGGAATAGGTATTAATTCTTCTTTAAATGTTTGATAGAATTCCCCTGGGAAGGCATCCAATCCTGGACTATTGTTTGTTTGGAGATTTTTGATTACTACTTCAATTTCTTTGCTGGTTATGGGTCTGTTCAAATTTCCTATTTCTTTCTGTTTTGGTTTGGCCATTTACATATTTTTAAGAATGCATCCATTTCTTCCAGACTGCCTAATTTGTTGGCATATAGTTTCTCATAATATGTTCTTATAATTGTTTGTATTTTTTTGGTGCTTGTTGTAATCTCTCCTCTTTCGTTTATGACTTTATTTGTGTCTCTTCTCTTTTCTTTCTGATAAGTCTGGCTAGCTGTTTATAGATCTTATAATTCTTAAAAAAAAAAAAAAAAAACCTCATAGTTTTGTTGATCTGTTCTACTGAGGGTTTTTTTTAATTTCTAAAAATGTCCACATTTTGATATGCGGTGGGGGGGCTGAAACTAAAATAAAGCTTCTTAACATATTTGCCAACTAAAATTGTCAACACACAGGTAATTTGCCAAAAACAAGTTTATTCCCAAATAGAGTTGTGACTTGAATGACAACTAGGTACCAAAATATCAGAAATGTTATGTCACAGGCCTTAAGACTCCCGTGTGGTTTTAAAATTTAAACAAGACTGTTCAAGTGACAGAAACTCATGGAAGATGACAGTCTACCAGGCTTTCTCAACCAGGATTCAGTCCATAAGAGCATTAAGCCCTAAGGACCCAAGACATACATCACATACCATTGATTAATTTATCTCCCATGCATCTAGAAGGTACTAACATACTTTAGGACAGCTGAAGAATGAGTAGCTCAACCATTTTCTATATACCTTAATTTTCTCAAAGAACCCTAGTAGACAAAAGCTGTTAGATAAAGGACTGAGCAACTATGACTTAGTCACATTTTGTTGACAAGACCTATAAAAGCCCTACTCTCTGTCCTGAGCTTTGAACATCAAGAAATATCTGCAGGGTGTGAATTAGAGACAAACAAACTAGGTTAAGAAATTATAAAGAAACCATAGGATTATCATTGCTCTGGTGTCAGACACCTACTAATTGTGAGGTTTTAGGAAACAAAATGCAATAATGCTTAGCACTTAGCTCAGTAAAGGATAATGGCTATTAATTTTTAATGATTATAACTATTACATCCAATTCTCAAAATTTTCTAGCAGAAAAAAACAACTTATTTTAAATTCACCATATCATAATGGCCAACCAGAGACCAGAATGAGCAGAGACTGAGTGAGCAGAATGTCCAGAAAATGGAAATTGACTTGAAAATGGAGAAAGGGGGCGCCTGGGTGGCTCAGTGGGTTAAGCCACTGCCTTCGGCTCAGGTCATGATCTCAGGGTCCTGGAATCGAGTCCCACATCGATCGGGCTCTCTGCTCAGCAGGGAACCTGCTTCCCTCTCTCTCTCTATTTGCCTGCCTCTCCATCTACTTGTGATTTCTCTCTGTCAAATAAATAAATAAAATCTTTAAAAAAAAAAAAAAGAAAAGAAAAAAGAAAATGGAGAAAGGGCTTGTAAATACCTTGTAGATTTTCAAGTAAGTTACAGTTAAATGATTCAATGTTTTAAACAATGATTTAAACAACTATTCTTACATCCTCTGTTGAAAAATAATGCAATTAAATAATGCCTAGATTTTTTTTCAAGTTTTTATTTAAATTCCAGTCAGTTAACACACAGTGTAATATTAGTTTTACACATAGAACTTAGTGATTCATCACTTACATAAAACACCCAGTGCTCATCACAAGTCGCTCCTTAATACCCATCACCCATTTAACCCATCCTCCCACCCGTCTCCCCTCCAATTTCTTCATCATAGTTAGGAGTCTGTTTCCTGGTTTGCCTCTCATCTTTCTCCAATGTTCAACTATTTCGTTTCTTAAATTCCACATATGAGTCAAATCATATGGTATTTGTCTCCCTGACTGACTTATATCACTTAGCAAAATTATCTCTAAGTCCATCCACGTCACTGCAAATGGCAAGATTTCATTGTTTTTCATAATGTCTGGATTTTTAAAATAATTATTCAAATGTTAACAAATACCACAGCTTACACACTTCATTCAGAAAGTTAGAAGAGTTTTCATCCTTCAAGAAAATGTCAATAGTAATTAGGGAAATGTAAACAGAATAACAAGAAGATAACACTTTTTACATATTAACTGGTAAAATATAGATAGATAGATGATAGATAGATAATAAAGACCCATTTTTGCCAGTGGCATGAAGAGAAATGCTCTCACACTGATAGAAACATAAATTGGTACAACCCTTTTAGAGGGTAATTTGGCATCTACTTTATGTGCATATCTTTTTACTCAGTGATTCTGCTTCTATGAATCCATGCTACAAAACCCTGACATGTTCAAAACAACATGTTCAAAGATATTATTGCCTTCTTTTTGACAATTAAACACAAATAAAATTTTTATCAACACACACTAATTATGGTTATAATATACCACAGATGAAATATAAACATAACATAAACATTTTAAATCGTGAAATTATTTCTATATGCTGATTTGCAAAGTGGTTCCTGAAAAGGGGGAGGATTCCAGAAAATGATTTTGTTTGTTCTATGATTTTGTTTATGTAAATATTATGCATATCAATAGGGTGCACTTGTGCATACACATACACACATGATTCCAAATGCAAAGAGAAATATAAAGAAAGACATATATATCAGAGAAATGATAGGGGTTCTCCCTGGGAAAAGAGAAGAAATTGGGAGAAAATGAACAAGAAAGGACTTAAACAGTTTTACACCCTATTTAATAATTATTTTTAAATAATTTTTCCCAAGTCATCTAGTAGTTTATATTTTTATCCATACATTCAAATATTCATTTAGGACTTCAGCAAAATGAGTTCTTCCTCAGGCCATCCTTATAGACCCCTTTGCCTTATGTCTGTCTTGTTACAACAGTTTCAGGAGCCCTGAAGTATTCAGTACTTAGGAGAGAAGTTACTTGGAAAAGTGTTCCAGAAAGGAAGTCATCGGAGTCTCAGTATCTGCTTCTTTTTTTTTTTTTTTTAATTTTTATTTAAATTCCAGATAGTTAGGGGCATCTGGATGGTTCATCAGTCAAACATCTGCCCTCAGCTCAGGTCATGATCTCAGGATCCTGGGATCAAGCCCCACATCAGGTAGCCCACTCAGTGGTGAGTCTGCTTCTCCCTCTGCCTCTCCCCACCCCATACTTGCACTCATTCTCTCTCTCTCTCTCTCAAATAAATAAAATCTTTAAAAATAAATAAATAAATAAATTTTAGCTACTTAACATACAATGCAATATCAGATTCAGTGGCTCATCACTTATATACAACACCTAGTGCTCATCATAATGAGTGAGCCTTCCTTAATACCCATCACCTAACTAGCCCTTAAATTATGAAAAAATCTCCATCACACATACATTACTTTTGTGATTAAGGGTACTTTGAATCATTACCAGTAGATTTGATATCTTTCTGATTTTGTCCAGATATAGCCCTAGAAGTATGATCTAATAAAGACTGCTTCCATCAATATAAATTAATCACACAGAAAAATTACTCCCAACTTTTAAAAAATAAAGGAAGGAGAGGAGCAACAAGATGGTGGAGGAGTAGGAGACCTAAATTTCATCAGGTCCCAGGAATTCAGCTAGATAGTTATCAAACCACCTGAACACCTACAAACTCAACAGGAGATCAAGGGAAAGAATAGCAACAATTCTAGGAACAGAAAGGCAATCACTTTCTGGAAGGTAGGATTTACAGAGAAGTGAATCCAAAGGGATATACAGGAATATAGACCACGTGGGAAGAGCTAGCTCCCAGCAAGTGAGAGAGCAGTGGAGCACAAAATCAGAACTTTTAAAAGTCTGCTCCACTGAGGGACATTGCTCCAGAGGCTAAGTTGGGGGGATCCCTTGCTGGGACAGTGTGGTCTCAGGACCCTTGGGGTGACAGAAAGATCCAGGGGTGCCTGAGTATGGCAGACCTCCCAGATGTCTGAGCAAGGAGTCTGGTTGCCAAGGAGGGAGCTATCAGCTCAGAATTACCTTAAACCATGATCTGAGGCACAGTCAGACCATTACTCTTTGAGCAGGGACCCCAGGAGTGGCAGATATGGGGAGACTCACCTTCTTACACAGGGTGGAGAGTGGTACAGGAGTGCATTACAGGAATCTGCTGTGTTTAGAGACTCTAGATGGAGCCATGCGCCAGAGATAAAAATGCTTGATCACAGGCCAGTGCAGCCAGAGACCAGGGAGATGGGGGTGATTGATTTATTTTCTCTGAGGGTGCACAAAGGAGTGGGGACCCTGAGCCCTTGGCTCCTCTGGCAGGATATTGGGAGGCCACCATTTTCATTCTCTCCCTCCAAAGCTGTACAGAAAGCTTTCAAGGAACAAAAGCTACTGGAAACAAACCTAAGCAGATTCTTAGCCTGGCCCCTGGCAAGAGCAGTGTAATTCCACCTCAGGCAAAGACATTTGAGAATCACTGGAACAGGCCCCTCTCCCAGAAGATCAACAAGAACATCCAGCCAAGACCAAGTTTACTGATCAATGAGAACTGCTGAACACCAGTACTAGGGGCATACAGCACATAGAATTCATGGCTTTTATTTCCTATGATTCTTTAGTCTTTCAAAGATAATTTTTTAAATTTTTGTTATTATTTCTTTTTCTATTTTTCTTTCCTATTTTCCTTTCTTCCTATTTATCTCATCAATAACTTTTTAACATCTTTGTTAATTTTCATTTTTATACTTATATTCTATCCCTTCACTGTATTTAACCTTATTTTTTGTACACATATAACTTTTTCTTTCTTTAAAATTTGGGATACACTTTCTTCTAACAGACCAAAATATACTCTAAATCTAGTGTATGGCTTTGTTCTAGTCTCTAGCCTGATTGCATTCTCTCTTTCTCTCTCTCTCTCTCTCTCTCTCTCTCTTTTTTAACCAACTTCTTATCAATTCCTTTATAAAAATATTTTTTTAATTTTTTAAATTTTCATCTTTACAGTTATATCACAGCCCTTCATTGTGTGTGTGTGTGTGTGTGTGTGTGTGTGTGTGTGTATGGTAAACATGATTAAGAGATATAAAATTTCTTTCTTTCCTTAAAATATTGGGAAGTTTCTTCTAACAGAACAAAATATACCCAAAATCAAGTGTGTTACTCTGTTCTATTAACCAGCCTAATTATGTTTTTTTTTCCTTCCCCCCCCCCCCGGTTTTGGATCCCTTCTGATTGGATTAGTATGTATTTTTCTGGGGTCGTTGTTATCCTTTTAGCATTCTCTTCTCTCATTTATCTATTCTTCCCTAAACAAAATTATAAGTTGGAAAAACTCACCCCCCAAAAAAAGAACAAGAGGGAGTACCAATTGCTAGGGACCTAATCAATACAAACATTAGTAAGATGTCAGAACTAGAGTTCAAAATGATGATTATAAAGATGATAACTGGGCTTGGAAAAAAAAACATATAAGATACTAAAGAATCCCTTGCTGGAGAAATAAAATCCTTTTCTGGAGAAATAAAAGAAGTAAAACCTAATCAAGTTGAAATCTAAAAAGTTACTAATGAGGTGCAATAAAAAATGGAGGCTCTTATTGTCCACAATAGCCAAAGTATGGAAAGAGGCTAGATGCCCATCAACAAATGAATGGATAAAGATGTGAGATACAGGAGCGCCTGGGTGGTTCAGTGGGTTAAAGCCTCTGCCTTCAGCTCAAGTCATGATCCCAGGGTCACGGGATCGAGTCCTGCATCAGGCTCTCTGCTCAGCGGGAAGCCTGCTTTCTCTTCTCTCTCTCTCTGCCTGCCTCTCTGCCCACTTGTGATCTCTGTCTGTCAAATTAAAAAAAAAAAAAAAA